>NC_041224.1:137327843-137333246 GCF_002837175.3 Physeter macrocephalus
GCTTTTGCAAAGCAAACTACAAACAAGACAAAAAGACAACCCTCAGAATGTGAGAAAATATTTGTAAACAAATCAACTGACAAGGGTTTAATCTCCAAAATATATAAACAGCTCATGCAGCTCAATATTGAAAAAGCAAACAATCCAATCCAAAAATGGGCAGAAGACCTAAATAGACAGTTCTCCAAAGAAGACATACAGATGGCCAAGAAGCACATGAAAAGCTGCTCAATGTCACTAATTATTAGAGAAATGCAAATCAAAACTACAATGAGGTATCACCTCACACCAGTTAGAATGGGCATCATCAGAAAATCTACAAACAACACATGCTGGAGAGGGTGTGGAGAAAAGGGAAGCCTCTTGCACTGTTGGTGGGAATGTAAATTGATACAGCCAGTATGGAGAACAGTATGGAGGTTCCTTAAAAAACTAAAAATAGAATTACCATATGACCCAGCAATCCCATTACTGGGCATATACCCAGAGGAAACCATAATTCAAAAAGACACATGCACCCCAATGTTCATTGTAGCACTATTTACAATAGCCAGGTCTTGGAAGCAACCGAAATGACCATCGACAGATGAAAGGATAAAGAAGATGTGGTACATATATACAATGGACTATTACTCAGCCATAGAAAGGAATGAAATTGGGTCATTTGTTGAGACCTGGATGGACCTAGAGACTGTCACACAGAGTGAAGTAAGTCAGAAAGAGAAAAACAAATATCATATATTAACGCATATATGTGGAACCTAGAAAAATGGTACAGATGAACCGGTTTGCAGGGCAGAAGCTGAGACACAGATGTAGAGAACAAACGTATGGACACCAAGGGGGGAAAGCAGCGGGGGGTGGTGGTGGTGGTGTGATGAACTGGACGATTGGGATTGACATGTATACACTGATGTGTATAAAATAGATAACTAATAAGAACCTGCTGTATAAAATATAAATAAAATAAAATTCAAAAATTTGAAAAAAAAAAAAGAAAGACCAAGCCATGATTAGAAGCTTGGAATTTTCAGCCCCACCTCCCATTCTCAAGAGAGAGGAGGGGTTGGAAGTGGAGTTAATGATGAATCATGCCTAGGTCATAAAGCCTCCATAAAAATCCCAAAAGTATGGATTCAGAGAGTTTACACGTTGGTGAGCACATGGAGGTGCTGCGAAAGTAGTGCTTAGAGAGAGCATAGATGCTCTGAGCCCCTTCCCACATACCTAGCCCTATGGATTTTTTTCTATCTGGATGTTCATCTGTATCCTGTATCATATCCTTTTTTTTTTTTTTTTTTTTTTTGCGGTACGCGGCCTCTCACTGTTGTGGCCTCTCCCGCTGCACAGCACAGGCTCTGGACGCGCAGGCCCAGCGGCCATGGCTCACGGGCCCAGCTGCTCCGCGGCAGGTGGGATCCTCCCAGACTGGGGCACGAACCCGCGTCCCCTGCATCGGCAGGCGGACTCTCAAACACTGCGCCACCAGGGAAGCCCTCATATCCTTTTATAATAAATTGGTAAATAGTAAGTAAACTGTTTTCCAAAATCCTAGGAGCCACTTTAGCAAATTAATCAACCCCAAAGAGGGGTTGGTGGGAATCTCTGATTTGTAGCAGATTGGCCAGAAGCACAGATGACAACCTGGACTTGGTGATTGGCATCTGAAGTGGGGGCAGTCTTGCAGGACTAAGCCCTAACCTGTGGGATCTGACGCTATCTCCAGGTGGTGTCAGAAGTGCGTTAAATTGTAGAATGCTCAGCTGGTGTTGCAGAGAACTGTTTGGTGGGGGGAAACCCTCACATATCTGGTGATAGAAGTGTTGTAAGTGTGGTAGTAGTATGAGAGTAAAAGAGAGACACAGAAGAACTGAGTTTTTCCTACACAGTAGTGGTAGCTCATTGTTTTAATTTGCATTTCTCTGATGACATGATGTGGAGCATTTTTTCAGATGTTTATTTGCCATCTGTTTATCTTCTTTGGTGAGGTGTCTGTTTAGGTCTTTGGATCATTTTTTAATCAGGTCTTTGCTTTCTTATATTTTAAGAGCTCATTGTATATTTTGGATAACAGTCTCTTATCAAATGTGTGTTTTGCAAATGTTTTCATCCACTTTGTGGCATGTCTTCTCATGCTCTTGACTCTTCTATTTTCAACCTGTTCCTTTTGCACTTAACAGTGCATCTTCTACGTGATTGTTTTTCACATCAGGCTCCATTCTGAGTGGGTTGCTTTCTTGGTGCACATACTCTGGGCACAGGCTGGTGATCTCGGGTTCAGATAACTCTCTTTAACTTGTAGAGGGCTTCCCTGGTGGCTCAGTTTTTAAGAATCCACCTGCCAATGCAGGAGACACGGGTTCGAGCCCTGGTCTGGGAAGAGCCCACATGCTGCAGAGCAACTAAGACTGCGAGCCACAACTACTGAGCCCGCGAGCCACAACTACTAAGCCCACGTGCTGCAACTACTGAAGCCGATGTGCCTAGAGCCCATGTTCCTGCAACAAGAGAAGCCACCGCAATGAGACGCCAGCGTACCACAAAGAAGAGTAGTCCCTGCTTGCTGCAACTAGATAAAAACCCGCGTGCAGCAATGAAGACCCAATGCAGCCAAAACTAACTAACTAAATAAATAAATTTATAAAAAAATAATAATACTTGTAGATATTCTTTACTTAGGGCTTTGAAAGACAAGAGGGAGATTAGTTGAGATGATTAAATCCATATTATGGAATAAACTATGTACAGACATAGCTTATATGTAACTACACTATATATATAGAGTTATAATAATTTACTGGTGTAATTAAATGACTCTTTAATTTTTCTATTTTCTGCATAGTACTTATCTCCAGCTCAAACGTTATGTTTTCGATCATTTATTTTCTACCTCTTACAATAGAATGTAAGGGCTAAGATTACAAAGATTTTGTTTTGTTCATCACTGTGAGCCTAAAACAGCATCTGGCACATAGTAGCCTCTGTGTTCACATTTGATGAATAAATTTATGAATAAATAACTCTGGGGTCCTGTATCCTTCAGATATTGGTGAGACCTTAAGGCAGTTGTAGCTAGAGGAAATGTGTCTGCCTTGGTTCTAGGCCAATCTCTTGTCTTCTCATCTTCAGATCTGCCTGTACCTTTCTCCAGATCTATCTTGTATCAGTTGATGACCGCATCACTTTATACCATCAGCAGAAGCCTTCATTGCAAGGAATCCTTTGTTCCCCCATCTGAAATTGCTCAGAGTGCAGATTTAACGTACAGAGTATCCAAGAAATGTATTTTTATGGCTCTAGGTTTAATATATGTGACTCTAATTCTGCAAAATACTTGTTATAGCTGCCAGGAAATGCCCCTGAATGCTGGCTGTCAATTGCCTTCTGCAAGTGCTGTGGTAGCTGGAGGAGTCTCAGGAAGAAGAGAACAACTTTCAGTCTCTGCCTGGAAAATCTTCCATCCTGCTCTCTCTGCTCAGGAGTCTCCCTGTGCATTGTCACTTTGGCTAGGCTATCATAACTGGCTGGGTGAAAAATAAAACACATTACCTTGCTAGGGTTCCTACTTATATATGCACATGTGGTGCATATTGTGTATTAGGCATAGTAGAAGATACTCATTACTTCCTAATAGATTGTTATTATTGTTATTGATTGCATCACTGTTAGTATTTAGGGTTAATAATTAGGAAATATGTATCTAAAAAATTACATGACACCAAAGAAGATAAACAAATGGCCACTAATCATATGAAAAGATGCTCCACATCACTAATCTTAGGGAAATGCAAATCAAAATTACGAGATACAATTTCACACCTATTAAGATGGCCATTATAAAAGTTTTTAAGAAGAAGAAAACTAGTGTGGCAAGGATGTAGAGAAATTGGAACAGTTATGCATCGCTGGTGGGAACGTAAAATTGAATTGTACATCCACTGTGGAAAGTGGTATGGTGGGTCCTCAAAAAATTAAACATAGAATTTAATCCAGGAGTTCCACTTTTGGATATATACTCCCAAAATTGAAAGCAGGGACTCGATCAGATATGTGGACACCAATGCTCATAGCAACATTCACAATAACCAAAAGGTGGAATCCAACCAAACGTTCATCAACAGATGAATGGATTAAAAAAACGTGGTATATACATACAACGAAATATTACCCAGCCTTAAGATGGAATGCAATTCTGACACATGCCACAACATAGATGACATGCTAAGTGAAATAAACTAGTCACAAAAGGTCAAATACTGTATGGTTCCACTTATAGGAGGTACGTAGAGTAGTTAAATTCATAGATTCATAAAGTAGAATGGTTGTTTCCAGGGGCTTGAGGAAGAAAAGAATGGGGAGCTATTACTTAATGGGTACAGAGTTTCAGTTTGGGAAGATAAAGTTCTGGTAATGTATAGTGGTGATGGCTGCACAACAATGTGAATGTATTGTACTTAATGGCACTGAACTGTACACTTAAAAATGGTTAAGATTGGGCTCTCCTGGTGGGTCAGTGGTTAAGAATCCACCTGCCTATGCAGGGGACACAGGTTCGAGCCCTGGTCAGGGAAGATCCCACACGCCACGAAGCAACTAAGTCATGCGCCACAACTACTGAAGCCCACGCACCTAGAGCCCGTGCTCTCCAACAAGAGAAGCCACTGCAATGAGAAGCCCGTGCACCACAATGAAGATAGCCTTCGCTCACCGCAACTAAAGAAAGCCTGCACGCAGCAAAGAAGACCCAACACAGCCAAAAATAAATAAATTAATTAAAAAAATTATTGTTAAAAAAATGGTTAAGATGGTCAATTTAATGTTATGTATAGTTTACCACAAGAAAAGACCCCCCCCAAAACACTTTGTCACCGTCTGGCGTCCCCGAGGAAAATAAGATGGAATCTAGGTGATAAGGTCTAACCTCTTCCTTTGTGCTTCGTCTAGTTTCCCTCGCTCATAGGTTGCTGCATCCAGAGGCCTTGCACCCAGCCTTTCACACCAGAGTTCCTGGTGTAAAATGGCTGTGCTGCTCGTCCGGCCGTGTGCAGAAGCGCTGCGACTGACACTTAATTCAAGATGGTGGCACCCGTCACTTCCACTTTGATCTGGAGCCTGAGCAGCGCAGCTGTGTCTGGTCCTGAGAGAACTCCGCCCCCTCCCCGCTGATGAGATCCCTATAAAGCAGCCCCACCTACGGCCTGTCGGGAGAATGTGGACTCTAGAGCAGGAGCTCCCACTTCTCCATTTTTTTTTTTTTAACAAATTTATTTATTTATTTTTGGCTGCGTTGGGTCTTCGTTGCTGCGCGCGGGCTTTCTCTAGTTGCGGCGAGTAGGGGCTACTCTTCGCTGCAGTGCGCAGGCTTCTCATTGCGGTGGCTTCTCTTGCTGCGGAGCACGGGCT
>NC_041224.1:137333307-137366904 GCF_002837175.3 Physeter macrocephalus
TTTTGCGGTACGCGGGCCTCTCACTGTTGTGGCCTCTCCCATTGCGGAGCACAGGCTCCGGATGCACAGGCTCAGTGGCCATGGCTCACTGGCCCAGCCGCTCCGCGGCATGTGGGATCTTCCCCGACCGGGGCATGAACCCGTGTCTCCTGCGTCGGCAGGCGGACTCTCAACCACTGCGCCACCAGGGAAGCCCTGGCAGGCGGATTCTTAACCACTGCACCACCAGGGAAGTCCTCCATTCTTTAATCAAAGAAAAAAGCTTTCCTTTGCTTCTGAACCAAACTCTGTCTTGTTCTATGGCTCCAGTAACACCGAGCAGGAGTTCAACTCGAAAAGGTCAGTAACAACATTACATACAGCTGCATCTATTTCCATACTGAAAATGTAAATGAAAAAGAAGTAACAGTAGTAGTAAACACTTAAGTTTACTGTTTGTCAGGTACTTTTCTAAGTGCTTTACATGAATTCATTTAATCCTGCCAACAGCTAATGAGACAGGTTTCATTATCATCTCCAGTTTACAGCTAAGAAAATAGAGACACTGAAAGGTCAAATAACTTACAAAGGTTCGCACAGCTAGCAAGTGGTGAAGCCAAATCAAACCCAGCCCCCCAGAGAGACTCTCCCCTTCCTCACTGTGGCACACTGCCCCTCTAATCCCATAACATCCTTTCTAATATGAGTGCCAGGTTAACACATAAGTCCTGAAGGAGAGAATATAACCCTGCCCCATAATGCAAATGAAACAGCTAACTGAATGTCATCCGCTGCTGCCGCCGTGGCTCTATCATTCCCCCGTTTGACAAGCTCTCAGTTTTGAGAAGGCTCGAGGCCTTTGGGCAGTGAGGACTGTCGTGGCCCACGCCCAGGTTGGAAGAAGAATTTCCAGACAGGAAGTATTTTAGAAAAGAGTGAGTTTACTGAGAACAAAGAGCAGAGCTAGTGAGGGGTGCTGCAAATACAGCGGGCCGACTTCCTGATAGACCAGGGAGAGCCGACCCCCTTTGTGGGCTAGTGGCCAACCTTTACAGCCTCAAGACAGAAAATTCCTGCTGGCGGATGGCATTAGGTGATTGGTCAGGGTGCTACAAGGTTGCTACATGGTGAATATTTTACCTACTATGGAGTGGGCCGGGGGTGGGGGGTGCTGTCCGGTTTGGATTAGGAGAGCCCATGGCAACAGTTGCTATGAGGGCTCGGTTAATTCCAGAATTTTTGTCCTGTGTCCTTGAGGTAGGGTGTCCTTGATGTAGGGCTCCACAAGGACTAGACTATTCTAAACCGTTCCTGCGATTGGACTCACAGATTGTTCGGCAAACACTGATGTGTGCCCTGCGCGGGGATCCTCTGGGATATCCTTAATTTTTAAATTACTACATGAGCATTTCATCTTGTATTGGCTGGTACACAGTAAATGGAGCAAGTGGAAGCCAGCCGATTTCCAGAGAGGCAGAAATCTCAAAAATCCCAACCGAGAGTCATTTAGTCCTCACATTCTGTGGCATTCTCTCACAGAAGTACAAAAAAGCAGCACTGACATGCCATTTCCAGTCTCCCATCTCTGATGGACATGCACTCTGGAAAGAAGAGCAGTAGGTACTGGGCTATGCCTCGGAGATTAGCCATGAGGATTGTGGTCTTTGTTGTGCTTTGATACGATTTCAGCGTCTCTCCATTACGAGTAGCAGAATTGAGTCTAACCATCATACTTGAAATTACCTTACTTTACAGAAGCCATCATCTGTGAAACTTTTCAATTTTGCATTGTGATTATAGTAAGAGTGGCATTAATTGAGAGCTTACTAAGTGCCTGGCACTATACTAAGCACTTTATGCATCTTATCTCATTTCCACCTCACAACAACTCTTTGAGAGGTATTCTTACCTGCATTTTACAGGTGAGGAGGCCCAGAAAGTTTAAGAAACTGCCAAAGTCCACACATCTGCAAAGAGACAGAGCCAGGATTCAAAGCGAGGTCTTTATGAATCTGTTGCTTGCACTCTTAACTGCTTAGTTATGCATTTTGTTTTAAAAGAAGACTGCATTTACCTTAATTCTCTGATAGATGAAAAGAAAAACCGGTAGGATTTTGTTAGGTTGAATGATGCGAAAGGACTGTTTTTGTAAGTCAAAACAGTAAAATATTGGCAATTTCATAGAAGTCAATCTAATAATTCATAACTGAGTAACGAATGAATTTTCTTTTTCATATCCTGAGCATGCTAATGGGCTAATGTGCACAAAATTATGGATCACTGTTAAGTTCTGGCATCATCTTGAAAACGTAGGTGTCCCTTGATAGCTCTGTTGGAACCCTGGGGCCACCCTCCTCCCTATAAACTTTATAGAAAAGAAATTCCCCGGGGAGAGCAGGGCTACCAAATTCTTTGTGGGCCACATATGGGCAGAGAAAGTGCTCTCTATACTGCCTTTTTAGGGAGATGATAAGCCCTGCCTTTGATGAGATGCTTCAGGTTTTTAGTTTCTCTTCTCTCACTATTTAAATATTTGCATTATTTGGAGTAATAAAGGTTACCTCTGAATATCTCTTAACTTCATTATCCTATAGTGGCAATTATAATTTTAATACACACACGCTCTGTGTGTACGCGTATACATAGTTTAGTTAACGATGATTAAGAAAAACTCTCTTCCTCTCAAAGCAGTGCATTTCTCTCTTCCTTCTCATTTATATCAAAATAGCCTAAAATTGGTCTTTACAATAATACAATAGAATATTGAAGTTTTTAAAAAGGAAGGAAATTCTGACACATGCTGCAACATGGGTGAACCTTGAGGACATTATGCTAAGTGATATAAGCCAATCACAAAACAATAAATAATATATGATTTCACATATATGAGGTATCTAGGTAGTCAAACTTATAGAAAGCAGAATGGTGGTTGCCAGAACCCTGGGGGAAGGGGAAAATTGGGAGTTATTGTGGAATGAATATAGAGTTTCAGCTTTGCAAGATGAAAAAGTTCTGGAGATTCATTGTACAACAATATGAATATACTTAACACTACTGAACTGTCCACTTAAAATGGTTAGGATGATAAATTTTATGTTATGTGTATCTTACCACAATTAAAAAAAAGATTGATGTTTAAAAACAGTCCAGTTTTTCCAAGATTTCTTATTAGTATACGGGAAATATGTGAGTTGTCTATGAAGATTATTTTAGAATGCAAA
This sequence comes from Physeter macrocephalus, assembly GCF_002837175.3. NCBI lineage: Eukaryota > Metazoa > Chordata > Mammalia > Artiodactyla > Physeteridae > Physeter > Physeter macrocephalus. The sequence continues at coordinate 137,336,508 of NC_041224.1, forward strand.
ATAAAGACAGCAATTGATTCTTCTTTTTAAACTAGTCCTTAAAAGCTCTCTGAATAGAAAAATCTTGTTGACAATTTTTCATTTAATGCCAGATTTGCTACATTTTACATATAAGCAACTACAGGCTTTGACTACAGTTGTTGTATACTCTTTCCAGCACAAACTTTGAGCTTTAAAAATATATTGACAGTGGGTCTCTCATCAGTTTAATGGCCTAAGGCAGAATTTCATACCGTTACACATTTTTTTTTTTTTTTCGGTACGCGGGCCTCTCACTGTTGTGGCCTCTCCCGCTGCGGAGCACAGGCTCCGGACGCGCAGGCTCAGCGGCCATGGCTCACGGGCCCAGCCACTCGGCAGCATGTGGGATCTTCCCGGACCGGGGCACGAACCCGTGTCCCCTGCATCGGCAGGCGGACGCGCAACCACTGCGCCACCAGGGAAGCCCTGTTATACATTTTTTAAGAGCATAGCAATTCCAAACACAAGACTTTTTATCCTTTTCTCCATGCTCAAGTATCCTAATGAGTAGCTTCATGAAAATCAGGACCAGATTTATATCTTATTTAAGCTTTAATACTGCTAACTGAAAGTGCATCAAAGATTTTTGCTTTTTTTTTTCTTTTCTCTTGTTGAGGTGACAGGAAGGTTATGTCTTTGTTCTTAAAATGCGGGAGGATAAAGAATATTTTATATAACTGTTCAGGGTAACACTTAAGCCTCATGGCTAATTCTGTGTGAATGGAAGCTCAGCGGACAAAGGTGCAGGTGTAAGGGTTAGGAGCTTAAGAGAAGTCACAGGTGTTTTACAGGAATAAGGTAATTATGATGTGTCACAAATGAAGAGGTCAGAAAGTCAAATGCAATGGAAAAAAAGAGCACAAAGATACTATCTGTAATTATGAAGCTTCAAGATCAAAGAAGCTAAATATTTACTACTCATTATTGTTAGCTCATACATCATTTGAGGTTGTGATAAGCTGCCATAACAGAAAATCTTATTAGGGGAGTCAAAAAATAGGGGATAATTTTTCTCATTACAAAAGCCCAGAGGCTTGTGGCTACTGGCATTGGTTGAATAGATTAAGCTGTTATGACCATTGTCTGAGTCAGTGGACCTCAGGCTTTTGGGCCCAGAACCTCTTTAGAGCATTAAAAATTATTGAGGACCCCCAAAGAGCTTTTGTTTATGTGGTTATATCTATTGATATTCACTGTGTTAGAGAAATTATAAATTTCAAAAATTATTTATTCATTTGAAAATAATAAGCCAATTACAAATTAACATATTTTGTGAAAAATAACTATACTTTCAAAACAAAAAGAAAAAATCAGTGAGAAGATTGGCATTGTTTTGAAATCTTTTGAATGTCTGACTTAATAAAGAATAACTAGATTCTCACATCTCCTGCGGTCAATCTGTTGGGCCATGGTCATTTGGTTGAAGTATATGAAGGAAATCTGATCTCACATAGCTACATAGTTAGAAAAAAGATGACCTTGAAAATGCCCTGAAAAGGCCTAAGGACCCCTGGGAGTCCTTAGGCCACACTTTGAAAACTACTGGACTGGATGATTCTTTTCCTCATGTTTGTTTGTTGTTCCTAGTGAAAAGATGACTATTGTACCTCTGGTTTTGTTTTCGAAGCAGAAAGAAGAGGGAAAATGTAGGGATTTCTCATAAGGCTTTTCTTCTCTGTAAATTTCCTCTTCATCTCATTAATCATAACTGGATAATAAACCATCATCAGACCAATCATTAACCAAGGGGTGTAAGACGATCATGACTGATTTAGAACTGGGACCACCCTGGGGCTGGGGTAGGATTTACCATCTGTGAAATTAAGAGCTTTCCCTCAGATTTAGCAGAAAATACAGGACGTCCAGATAAATTTGAATTTCAGAAGTCAGAGTGGCCATCTGCTTCAGGAGAACTGTCTCTATGAGGCAGGATGGCTGCTGAAGGTGGGATTAGGGGATGCAGAGAAGAGAAATCAGCTAGCGGAAAGCAGCGAGCAGGAGTTTGTTTCTGGGCTTTCACCACCCACGGGCGCAGAGAGGACCTCTGTACTGCAGGTGACAGCAGCATGGCCAGCACAGCATAACCGAGCAGAAACAAAGAGGAGAGGCCAGTCTGCCTGGCAGCGCAGAATGTTAGAGGAGCCCTGCAGGACCCAGTCCTGAGGTTTTGTCCCTGGTTTCCAAGTGCTGAGGAAGACAGTCAGGCTAGAAGAATGCAGTCTCACTGTCCCCAGCCCTCCTTTCCAATCTCTCTCCCTTCCTGGTCAGAAGCAGTTATATTTGCATTTTCTACTGGTGAATCTATATTTATCGATCTTCAGATTTCAGAAATGATCACCGCCTTTAAATTAGTACTGAGAATTAATTTCAGTATTAATTCTCAGTACTAATTTATGCCTCAATAAGGTTGTAAGGAAGCAAAACCAATGGAAACATGATGCTTTATTTTTTCCTTTTGATTAGGGTATAGTTGTTTTACAATGTTGTGTTAGTTTCTACCGTACAGTGAAGTTCCCTGTGCTATATAGCAGGTTCTTATTAGTTACCTATTTTATACATATTAGTGTATATATGTCAATCCCAATCTCCCAATTCGTCCTTTTTTTTTTTTTCTTAAAGCAAATCCTTTCCCTGGGCAACAACCAAGTGGCAAAATAAATTCTTTTAATACTCTTTACTACTTGGCTTGCATAAAACATTACCAACCTAAAGAAATGAGGCAGGAAGCTATTGTAAGAAAGCTTTGATGGTAAAAGGGAAACAAAAATCATGTCACCAGAGATTGCATTTTTCTGCGGAAATATGATACCATCTATGACAAAGTATCAATATTAAATCTTTTTTTTTTAAATTAGCAGGTCTGAGAGCACAAAGAATCCTTCATTTATTCACTTAACCTATTTTATGTGCCTTTTCTATGCCAAGCTCTAAAGGTGAGCTAAAGGTGAATTAGACGTGGTCTCAGACTGTTAGTAGAGGGAAGGAGCTATGTAAAGAAATAACTAATAGCAACAAAAAGAAATAATGCTAATAAAATCTTTAGTAGAGAAATAAACAAGAGATAACATTTATTGTCAAGCATTGAATGAAATGCTCTATACTAAGGAAATATATCAAATTCAGTAATTAATATCAATGATCAAATTTAACCCTCCTGATATACATATGTTATAGGCATTATTAGTATCTTCATTTGGTTAGCCGATGAGAAAACTGAGCTCAGAGACATTTACAGATTTGCCCACATTAGTAAGTAGTGGGGGTGGGATTCAAACTGGTGACCTCTGGCAGGTGAGGAAAGGTTTCAGTGAGTAGGTGATCCTTGAAAAACAATTAGGTATTTCCTAGTAGGAAGGAGAGAGGGGATGGGTTGAGGGTAGGTCAATCCAGGCAAGAGGAGAAAGTGTAAGTGGGTGGGAGACAGGATGCACCCAGGCTGTGGGGAAGCAGGGAGTACATCTGAGAAAGCTGGGCATGGGCAGGGTTTGGTGTGAGGAGTGGGGGAAGGCTGGTGAAATAGGCAGGGCAGAGCACAGGGGCCTTGAGTCTTACTGAGGAACGGCGGGTTTGTTCCATCAAAGGTACTTAGGCAGGGGACTCACAGGATCAGATGTGTGTTTCAGAAAACTTACTCTGACAGCAGTGTAGAAAAAGGATGGCAGGAAACTATTTGTCTCCCTGGCTCAGGAGACCGGGAAAGTAATGCCACTCCTGAGACTATAACTTAGAGAAACTCTCAAACATCTGTTCAAAGAGAGGAATGCCAAACTGTTTGCATTAGCAAAAAAATCCTAAATGTCCTTCAACAGAGAATAAATAAATAAATCGTGGTGTAGTCACATGACAAAATACCACATGGTAGTTAATGTGACTGAATCAGGGCAACGTGTGTCAACAGGAAGAAAACATGAAATTGAGTGAGGCAAGCAAGTTGCAGAGGGTATGTAAGGTAGATGTCATTTTAGTAAAACTTTAAAACCTACAAAGCAATGCTTTAAATTGTTAATCAATTCATAAATATCCAGAGAAAACATAAAACATACATGAGATTGATAACAGCAAATTCACGAGAATATGCTGGGGAAGGAGGGACTTGGGAATGGGGGACAGGTTAGTCAAGTGGGCTTAAATATCTATATTTACAATGAAATCTACATCTATATCTATATCTTCATTTCTTTAAATAAAATGGCAGATATGACAGTGTTAAGATTTTGATGAAACTGGTAGTCAGAACACAGTTCATTACATTATTCTTTATACTCAGCTGTATATTTCACATATAACATTTAAAAAAAAAAAGTGGATTCGAAAGTGTACGCTTTCTCCGACAAAAAGAAAGTAAAGAAAGAGAAAGCAGCGCTCAGGCAGTAGTATAGTCCAGAGACAGGGAGCTGGGAGACCACTGCAATGTTCAGGCAAGAGGTGATGGGGACATGAACTGAGGTGGTAGCAGTGGGAATGGAGAGGCCATGAGAGACGGGAAGTAGGTGACTGTGGGTTCATGGGAAGTGGGGGAAAGAGTAGAATCCAAATGTCTCCCAGCATCGAGGTTGCGTTACTGGGTGGTTGAGCAGGTGGTGGGATTAATCACCAAGAAAGGGAACGCAGGAGAAGAAGCAGGTCTGGTTGGGGGTGGTACGTGGAGACGGCTTTCAGACATGTTCAGTCAGAGGCATTCTCAGGAAGAAGCGTCGGATACGGCATTTGATATTCAGACCAGGAGTTCAGGGTCCGGGGTAGAAATAGAAATTTGGTTATCACCAGCATTTGGGGGAAACCGTGAAAGTAAATAATGAGATTACAAGTCTTACTGTAGGAATAAATATAGATGCAAAATGTGGATGACGATTAAAATAAATTTTAATGGAAGGTGAAGTCAGGTATGAGAAGTATGGTATGTAAGTAAAATATGAATGCTAACTTCTACTCATTGTACTTGAAACTTTTAAAAGAAGTGGTAACCTGCATCTGACACATTACATGTCTATGATCCAAAATATGTGTCATCTTAACCCGTCATCACCATGAAGAGGAACTCACTAAGAATCCTCGGAAAGTCTGATCTCTCTGCAGGGCAGTTTGGAACCAGCAAAAAGTCATCGCTAAATCACCAGTGGAAACCAACCTGATGCTGGTAAACCAGTCAATGCTCAGAATCACCTAGGGAACCTGTAAAAACAATGCAGATTCCAGACCGATCAGCTGGAACCCTGGAGCTGGGGCCTGGGAATCATAATTTCAAAAAGCTATACAGGTCAGGCTGGTCATCAGGACGTCAGCTGGTCATCAGCCACAGTATCAGCTACTGGACAGCAGCTGTCACCTGAAGTGGAGCCTGTCCATCTCCATCTGACTTCTCCTCCATTGGGACCTTGAGCTCAATGTCTTTATGTCTCAGTTTCCTTATCCATAAAATAGGAATAAAAATAGTACCTACTCTTGGGGTAGTGGTAAGGATTAAATGCATTAATTTATGCCAAGTACTTAAAATAGTATCTGGCATATGTAAACATGCACTAAAAGATAATAGTTACTATAACTATTATTTTTATTAATATATGTGAGAAGTGTACTGGGATACCATTCTGCTGCTATTTTTGCTAACTAAAATATTCTAATGATTTTTTAAAAAGAATAAAATTCTACACTTGAGTCCTTTGTACTAAGATCTTCACTTCCCCTGTCTTCTAAGCCTCCTGAAGTAGTTACCTTATCTCTTTCATTTCTTTGGCACAGAAAATTCACCTGAAGCTATTGGAAGCATGAAAGCATACTTTATGCATGAACTAGTCTATGAGAGTTTTGGCAATTGAAAGAAGATGGATTTGTATTCAAATGGCTCTTATTACTATCCAGGTGCCTCAGCAGACCCTGATGATATTCGGAGTTTCTGGCAGTTTCAGAGGAAGTATTTCCATGGTTAAGAAACTTGCTTCTGAGCAAATTTAGTTAGACTTCACGTCCATGCATGCCCTGAAGACCTAATTATACAGACTCCCTGAGGTAGATGTATCATATTACACCCACATTTTTGAAGGGAACACTCATTGAATTATTACAGTGCATATATTCAATAGATTCTTAATCCAAATTGGTTCATAAAGGTGAAAAAGAACACATGTCTATTATAGACATACTCTTTAGCAATCTTACTAATCTCATACTAACCATGTACCTTGAGTATATTTTATGAATATTGTGTTGAGTCATTTTGAGAGTTAGAATTCCTCTACATTGAAAGTTACTCAGTAGTTTTAATTTCATGAGAAGGTAATACATTTAAGATTTTGCCTGTTAAGTGGTTAATTATTTCTAAATCATTACTAAAGCACATTTAAGAGCTAAGTAAAAATGTAGCCAACTGAAAGAGGGCATGAAATGATGTAACACTGAAATTTCAACACATTAAAAATGCTCAATATCACTGTCAATAGGGAAATACAAATTAAAACTGCAAGGAAATACCACTACACACCTATTAGAATGGCTAAAATCAGAAACACTGACAACACCAAGGGTGGCCAAGGTTATGGAGAAAATAGAACACTCACACATTGCTGGTGGGAATGCAAAATGGTACAACTGCTTTGGAAACAGCTGGACAGTTTCTTTTAAAATTGAACAAGTATTACTATTTGACCCAGCAATCCCACTCTTAGGTATTTACGTAACTAAGAGAAATGACAACTTATGTTCCCATAAAAACCTTTGTGCAAATATTTATAGCACCTTTGTTCACAATTGCCCCAAACTGGAAGTGACCCAAATGTCCTTCAATGGGAGAATAGATAAATAATCTCCCACATATCCATATGTGGAAGGCCAAATAATGGCACCCTGGAAGACAACCATGTCCTAAACCCCGAAACCTGTGAATGTTACCTTATGTGGCAGAAAAAGGACTACACATGTGATTAAGAATCTTGAGAGAGAGAGATTCACATGTATCCTTATAAGAGGAAAGCAAAGGGAGATTTAACTCCAGACAGGTATAAGAGGAGGTACTGCAACCTCAAAGGCAGAGATTAGCGTGATGTGGCCATAAGTTAAGTACTGCTGGCACCCACCTGAGGCTGGAAGAGGCAGGAAAAGATTCTTTGCTAAGGCCTCCAGAGGCCTTGCCAACACTTGATTTTGGCCCAATAATACTGATTTCAACTTCTGGCCTGCAGAAATGTGAGAGAATACATATCTGTTGCTTTAAGCCACCATGTCTGTGGTAATTTGTTATAGCAGCCATAGAAAACTAATACCCCGTACAATGGAATACATCAGTGATAAAAAGGAATGAACTATTGATATACACACTAACATAAATAAATTTCAAAATCTCATATGCTTAGTGAAAGAAACCAGACTCAAAAGGCTATAAGCTATACAATTCCATTTATATAACATTCTTTTTTTTTAACATCTTTATTGGAGTATAATTGCTTTACAATGGTGTGTTAGTTTCTGCTTTACAACAAAGTGAATCAGTTATACATATACATATGTTCCCATATCTCTTCCCTCTTGCGTCGCCCTCCCTCCCACCCTCCCTATCCCACCCCTCTAGGTGGTCACAAACCACCTAGCTATATAACATTCTTGAAAAGAGATAGTCATTAGTTGCCAGGGGTTAGGAGAGGATGATTACAAAGGGGCAGCCTAAAGGAATTTTTTTGGGATGATGGAACCCTTCTGAATCTTGATTGTGACAGTGGTTATACACTTTATTTATTTGTCAAAACTCATAGAACTGTACACCAAAGAAAGTAAATTTTGCTGTGTGTAAATTTTGAAATAAAATTTAGAAAAGAACTCAAGCTTGAGCAACCAGGAAAAATGCTGAAGTGTTAAACTTTCAAAGGGAAGTTGAAGTTCCTTTTTAAATATTGTTGCTATACAGGGTTGTGAATGAGAAGCAAGGAAATATTGGATGATGTTTACCCAAAATGCTAATTTAACGTCAAAAACACTGTAAATACCTCTTCTCTGACTTGCAGGGTCCAAAAACTTAAGCCATATGAGATGCACAGTCTTGTTACAGTGTGGTTAATGAAATGATTGAGGGCAAGCCATACAGAATAGAGTAACTGAGAGTTCTAGGAGTACAGCTGTACCATTTCAAACTATCCTGGTCCCTGTTGAAGTCTGATATCACCTGGTGGCAGCTTATTGACATAAATATTGCTGGAGACAATTCTGGGTCCTGTGATGGGCTGAGTCTTCTGGGATAGCAGCAAAGATTCCAGGAATCTCTGGGTTAGTTGACACTTATCTTGATGGCCTTATCCAGGGAGACTGAACCAAGAATATTCCATACACGCAAGAACTCACTTTCAACCTCTGTACTTCTTAAGACTGGAATTGTCTGCTGTTTCCCTGTTTGACCTAGCCCTCACCTCCATATTTCTCTGCAGAAGATAAGAATTTTAACTGGCCCCCGTTTTAGAAACAGCGCTGGAAGGATAATGGAAGTCAGTTGAGAATTGCATTATATTTGAATTAATCTCATTGCAGGGTGTGTTATCACTGTTTAGTTTTGTTTTGATGGTAAATGGGCCTAATTCATTATTTTTGAGAGCAATTAGAGAGCTGGCCAGTTATGTTAAGCCAGTCCTAGTTTGAGAAGAAAAAGTGTTGTTATCTTAAAATATGGTGATCCTAACTCTTTTTTTTTTTTTTTTTTTGCGGTACGCGGGCCTCTCACTGTTGTGGCCTCTCCTGTTGCGGAGCACAGGCTCCGGACGCGCAGGCTCAGTGGCTATGGCTCACGGGCCTAGCACCTCCGCGGCATGTGGGATCTTCCCGGACCGGGGCACGAACCCGCGTCCCCTGCATCAGCAGGCGGACTCTCAACCACTGCGCCACCAGAGAAGCCCCCTAAGCCTGTTTTGCTCTCAGATCTATTCCTCATTCTTCTGCTCTGCGGGCCTATTTCCTAGGCCCTTATGTCAGTTAGACTCTAGCTGAGTTTGGCCAATGAGAGGCAGAGTAATGGCCCCCAAAGATGCCCATGCCCTAATCTCCAGAACCTGTAAAAGTATTAAATGTTATATAGACATAGAGAATAGACTTATGGTTACTAACGGGGAGGGGAGGTGGGTGAGGGATGGACTGGGGGTTTGGGATTAGCAGATGCAAACTATATAGAATGGATAAACAACAAGGTCCTACTGTATAGCCTAGGGAACTATATTCAGTATCCTGTGATAAACCATAATGGAAAAGAATATGAAAAAGAGTGTACATATATGTATCACTTTGCTGTGCAGAAGAAATTAACACAATATTGTAAATCAACTATACTTGAATAAAATAAATTAAAAAAATAATTAAATGTTACATGGCAAAGGGGCCTTTGTAGGTGTGATTAAGGTTATGGACTTGAGATGGGGAGATTGTCCTGGCTTATCAAAGTGGACTCACTCTAATCACATGAGCCCTTAAAACAGAACCATCTCTGACTGGGAAGAGGACAGATGAGTCAGAATGGGTCTGAGAGATCTGAAGCATGAGAAAGACTTGATCTGCCATTGCTGGCTTTGAAGATGGAAGAAAGGGGCCATGAGACAAGGAATGTGGGCAGCCTCTAAAGGTTGAGAATCACTCTTATTTGATAACCAGTGAGAAAACAGGGACCTCAGTTCTATACCTGCATGGAGCTGAATTCTGTCAGCAACCTGAATGACTGTGCAAGTAAATTCATCTCCAGACCCTCCACAAACAAACGTAGACCTGCCAAGCCCTTGATTTAGGGTTTGTGAGGACCCTAAAAGGGGGACCCAGCTGAGCCACACTGAACTTGGACTTCTGACCCACATAAACTGGGGCCCCTGGGTTCTGTAATATCAGTTCTTCCTCTTGTCCCTCCAGCCTGAGTGTCCTAAGAGCTTCCTGCTGTTACTATTATCTGAGATACCTTCCTGTCACTGAAAAAAAAAATGCGAAACCTAGAAGATGAGAATTATGTTTTATTTGGTGAACCTGCTGAGGACTTGAACCCAGAAGACGGCTTCTCACATAGCTCTGAGGGACTACCCTGAAGAGGTAAGGTAGGAGCCAGGATATATAGGAGTTTGGCAACAAAAAAGATTACTGTTAATTAAGGAAAACCAGAAATCTCAAGTTAATGAATTTAGCGCTGTTCTTTGTATAGGAAGGTGCAAGAGTCTGGGCTCATCCAAATCATTCCTTTGATATGCACCTTAACTACCTAGGGCCAGTATCCTGCTTTTCTCCTTCCTGAATCCCTTCTCAGGGTGCAGAGTCAGGGGCAGCTGCAGTGGCTGATGGCTTGAGGGCCACCACATCCTTTGTTTACTGATATGGGAGATGACATTCTTTGTCCACATTCCGTTCCCTGGTATTCTTCTCAGCCTGTTCCACCTCCTGTGTTACCAACTCACTGTGGTAAATTCCTTCTGTTTTAAATACTGCAAGTGATTTTAGTTTCCTGATTTGATTCTGAGTGATAAATACAGGATAATTCTGGGGATTTTTTTGTTTTTCTCTTCTTTTTTCAGTGATGGTCAGAAGGGAGGTACAATCATTTATTCGTTCACCAAACATTCATTGAGAGTCTATGCTATGTATCAGTGTTGAACAGGGCAGACAAGGTCCTTGACCTCAATGAACTTTACATTGCAGTCAGGCAGACAGAATTTTAATTAATAATCAAAGTAAAGCATTAGTATTATGATAAGAATAAGGATCTGTAAGAACATAAAACCAGGGGTTCTTAAACTAATCTAAGGGCTAGAGAATGATTCTATAAAGAGGAGATATTTAATAAGATTTGAAGATTGAGTAGGGTTATCCAGATGATCCAAAATAGTTAATAAGTTTGGGATGGGCCTTTGCTGGAGAATAGGAGTAAAACAACCCTATATTATTCTGCCGGAAAAGGTAAACAAGAAAAAAAAATCCTGGACCTAATAAGCAATTACAGAAAAGAGGCAGGATGCAAGGTTAATATCTAAAATCAATCACTTTCCTATATATGAGTAATAAACAAGTGTAATTTGAAATTTAAAACTCATTATCATTTACATGAGCACCCATCAAAATAAAATACTTGGGTGTAAATCTAACAAAATATGTACAAGATCTTTATGAGGAAAACTACAAAACTGTATAAAATGTCAAAGAAGAAGTAAACAAATGGAAATATTTCATATTCATGGATAGGAAGACTCAGTATTGTCAAGAGGTCAGTTCTTCTCAACTTGATCTATAGATTCAATGCAGTTCCAAACAAAATCCCAGCAAGTTATTTGTGGATATAGATAAAAGCTGATTCTACAGTTTGTATGGAGAGGCAAAATACCCTAAGTAGCCAACATAATATTGAAAAAGAAAAACAAAATTGGAGGATTGACACTACCCAACTTTAAGATTTATGATAAAGCTATAGTAATCAAGATAGTGTGTGTTGGTAAAAAAAAAAAAAAAGACAAACTGATCAATGGAATAGAACAGAGAGCCCAGAAGTACAGTCACATAACTAAAATCAACTGATCTTTGACAAAGGAGCAAAGATAGTCTTTCCAACAAATGATGCATCTACATGCAACAACAAACAACAACAAAGAATCTAGATACAGACCTTACACTCTTTACAAAAATTAACAAAAAATGGATCAGACCTAAATGTGAAACACAAAACTCTGAATTTCTAGAAGACAACATAGGAGAAAACCTAGGTGATCTTGGGTGATGATAACTTTTTAGATACAACACGAAAGGGATAATCCATGAAAGAAATAACTGATAAGCTGGATTTCATTAAAATTAAAAACTTTTGCTCCATGAAAGACACTGTTAAAAGAATAAGAAGACAAGCCACAGACTAGGAGGAAATATTTGTAAAAGATACATCTATAAAGGACTATTATCCAAAATATACAAGGAAGTCTTAAAACTCAACACTAAGAAAACAAACAACCTGATTAAAAAATGGCAAAAACTCTTAACAGACACCTCACCAAAGAAGATATACAGATGGTAACTAAGCACATGAAAAGAAGTTCAACATCATTAGAGAATTGTAAATTAAAACGAGATGCCACTACACACTTGTTAGAGTGGCCCAAATCCAAGACATTGACAACACCAAATGCTGGTAAGAATGTGGAGAAAGAGGAACTCTCATTCGTTGCTGGTGGGAATGCAAAATGGTTCAGCCATTTTGGGAGACAGCTTGGTAGTTTCTGACAAAACAAAAATACTCTTACCATATGATCCAACAATCACACTCCTTGGTATTTACCCAAATGAATTGAAAATTTATGTCCGCACAAAAACCTGCACATGGATGTTTTATAGCAACTTTACTCATAAGTGCCAAAACTTTACTCATAAGTGCCAAAAAGAAGCATGCATGAAGATGGATAAACTGGTACAACCAGACAATGGAATATTAAAAAGAAATGAGCTATCAAGCCATGAAAAGACATGGAGGAAACTTATATGCATACTACCAAGTAAAAGAAACCAATCTGAAAAGACTACATATTGTGGAATTCCAACTATCTGACATTCTGGAAAAGGCAGAACTATGGAAACAGTAAAATGATTAGTAGTTGCTAGGGGTTAGCAGAGAGGGAGGCATGAATAGAGCACAGAGGATTTTTAAGGAAGTGAAGTGATTCTGTGTGATACCACAGTGGTGGATACATGTCATTATACATTTGTCAAAACTCATAGAATGTACAACACCAAGAGTGAGTTTTGAGTGATAATTTAGGTTCATTGATTGTAATAAATGTCCCACTCTGGTGAGCGTCGTTGACGGTGGCAGAGGTTGTGCCTGCATGGGGACGGGGAGTATATGGAAACTCACTGCACTTTTGTTCAATTTTGCTGTGAACCTAAATAAAATTGCTCTGAAAAAATAAAGTTTATTAATTAAAAAAACTTCTGTATGCTATTTTAGTGAAAAGCCAGAGTAGGTGCCATCTTTGACAATTTGCTTTCTCGGCCAGGATACACGGCTCTCAGAGAAATTCTTCCTGGAACCACTTTGGTATCTGACCTTATTGAACTCGGATTCCAGATCAGATGTCTGAGTTATATCTTTTTTACGCATTCTTGAGAAATATATAAAATGGAAAACGCACTTTTTTCTAAATCAAATAAATAATGCACCCAACAGGTACCCCTGTCAATTTAACACAGAACTGTTAATCTAACAAATCAACTTCTAGCAATTTATTATGAGAAAAATAATTATTTAAGGAAGTTCAACACAGTATTGTTCATAATAGTAAAAATAGGATACAATTTAAATGGAGATCAATTATATAAAGTGAAGCATATATATATATATATATATATATACTGTTCAGCAATGAAAAATGTTGATGTAGATCTATATTTATTGACATAGAAAGATGCACACAGCATCTATCATGAGGAAATAGCGGAAAACCATATACATGTCTATGTGTGTTCGTACGCAGTACCCCTAGGTGGTAGGTTTTAGAGTGTGTGCCAGTTATCAACTTATTGCCTTTCAGCTTCAAGTTCATAGTTCACTCCCTGTTCTACAAAAATGGAGATACATTTTTTGCCTTTGCCAGCTGACACCTGTGTTAAACTTCATCAGTACAGGAAGCTGGAGTTTCATTGCAGATGGGAAGGATTTTCCTCCCTTGTTCCAGTGTACTGCCTTGGCAGGCTCCTGTGGCCAAAAGCTTCCCCAACGGCCCCACCTGACCGCTCCAGTGGTTTTGCAGCAGAATGCTTCTGGCTTCCCCAGAACCCTAGAGAGCAGGTTCTGAGCAAGTTTCGACAGCACAGCAGCTCAGTAACTTCCCTGCCATCCTGTGGTGGGGGTGTAGGGAGGGCCCTTGAGCCTTCTATCTCAGACTTAGAGGTTATGGCTGCTCCAAATATATATGCCCTTCTTATATTCTTTTTAAAAAAATTTATTTATTTATTTTTGGCTGCATTGGGTCTTTGTTGCTGTGAGCAGGGGCTACTCTGTAGCGGTGTGTGGGCTTCTCATTGCAGTGGCTTCTCTTGTTGTGGAGCACGGGCTCTAGGCATGCGGGCTTCAGTAGTTGTGGCACGTGAGCTCAGTAGTTGTGGCTCACGGGCTCTGGAGCACAGGCTCAGTAGCTGTGGCACACGCTCCGCAGCATCTGGGATCTCCCCTGACCGGGGCTCGAACACGTGTCCCCTGCATTGGCAGGCAGATTCTTAACCACTGTGCCACCAGGGAAGTCCCCTTCTTATATTCTTTAGAGTTCTCTTTGTTTCTTACTAGCTGAATCCTTGTAAGGCCAATTCCCTGTTATAGTTAATAATTTTTTATATTAAATTTTTCCTTGCTTGAAAAAACCCACCTACATAAAATTATCTGTAACTCTACTCTCCCTGTGATAACCATCATTAACATCTTGGTGCATATACTTTAAGCCTTTTTAAAAAAAAATGTGTATGCATGTATTTTATGTGTATATATACATATGTAAAAACTATGTCCATATGTAGTTTTTACAACAAAAGATAAAGCACGTTGTACAGATTGCTTTGTGAGCTTTTTTTTACATCAATATTCGTAATGGTTGCAAAGCACTTCACTTCGTATATATACCTTAAATTGTTAAAAATTTCCCTAGTTTGGGACCTTCAAACTATTTCTAATCTTATGTCATTATAAACAGTGATGCAATGAATATCGTATGCTGGAACTCTCTTGTTTATTTGTCCAGATTTACCTTCTACTCTTTTTTTGTTTGTTTTTTGTTTTTTTTTGTTTTGTTTTCTGCTCTTCTCTATCCCACTCTCAGCTCCACTCTCTTTAGGGAGTACATCATTAACTGGTTCCTTTGCTCTCTGGCTTCCTGTCAGGTTCAGACAACAGAAAGCCCCAGCAGGAGACTGGAGGAAAGAACAAGAGTGAGATCAGAGCGTTCGTTCATCCTGGCTCCTTCCTTGTCAGGTCGCCTAGAGCTAGCTGTGCTCCTCAACTGAAAGTCACTATCCTTAAGGTGGCCAACCCTACACAATCCTCTCTTCCCAGTTCTCCTAACCAATCCTTCCCTTGTTGTTTTTTACTGGGCCTAATGGTGACAGCTCTGCTGCTGCTGGAAGCCCTGGGTACCTGCACCATTGCTGTGGTTTTCCTATAACTCATCCATACCGTTGATGAGGGTTAATTTAAATTAACCCCATTCAAATTATCCTAGTTGTTGTTCTCTAATATAACCTTTGTGTTTAAATCTTTTTGTATATCTTTAATTATACTCTTCAAGTAAATTTCAAGATGAAGAATTTGCTAAGACACTGGGTACACCTGTTAGAAAAGATGTGTGAGACATGTATGCATTTTAGATGGAATGTCTATAATCTTGGTGATATAGAGAGTCACCCTTTAAAATGTGTAATCTGTACTCTGGATCCAACCAGATGAGGATATACCTAAATATTTAACAAAGATAAGAAATTGGCAAGGAAGACAGCCCAACATTTACCTTGGTCCCTGAGAAGTTCTGGAGACCTCAAATCTTCCTGTTTTAATAAACCTATTTTGTGAAGGAGTATTACTAAGATCCAGTTAGAAAATGAACAAGGAAAGAAAATACAATTAGCTAATGTTGGCTTATAGAGTAGAATAAATAAGCCTTCCACATGTCAGTTATTATCTGGGCTTTTGAGACAGCATTCATCAAATTTCTAACATAGGTAGTCCAAATTTGTCTTCGTTTCAGTTTCAGGCCCAATTCTCTTGACAATGATTTCTTATACCTGAGCTTTTCTGAGACAATGAACAGTTTAAAACAGGTGTGGCAGATATAACTTTAACAAACTGAGGAGACAAGAAATATTGTACCTTTTACAGGTTGAACCATATGAAATTGATGTTTTGTAATTCAAAATTGTTACATACCATCAATTTCATATGCGTTACACTAGTAATTTTCTCTAAATCAATTTAATTCTATTTAGAACCTCATCTTGCCACACTGGCTGGAAAGATAACCTTGGCCATTTGCAGGTTTCCTTTACACCTCCCCCTTCATCTACCCCTGTCCCCCATCCAACCTCCTCCTCTACCTGAGAATACGTGAAAGTTCCAGGGTGAATGGGAGTCGGGAGAAGGGGACGAGCATCTGGTCAAATTGATGCTGTGTCTTCCATGTCCTCTGCCTCTGTTCTTCCTAGGACATGCTGGGAGCATGGAGATCAAGAGAGGCTGCCTAGGGATCTGCCAGCCTAGGTGCACTGGTCAGCGGTTTCTTCTCTGGGGTCTTATTGCTTCCATAGTAAGTAGCATAGCTGTGATTGCAAAAGGGTTTCCAGATGACCATACCAAGGCTTACTGTAAAGGAAATGGATCACTGTCCACAGTACCTGGAACATCATAGGCACTCACTAAATATTGATTGAAGGGATAAATAAATAATCTGAAGTGGTCAACCTAAGCATACTAAGCTGAGTAAGCAGAAAAATAGCAATAGCAAACCCTTAAGGTGACAGGCATTGTTCTAATTGCTCTGCATAAATCAACTTGTTCAGCTCTTGCAATAACCCTAAGAGTCATGTAACTGAGCAGAGCTAAAGTAACCTTTCAAGTTTGTGGCAGACCCCTGCAGTCGGACTCAAAAGCCTGTGCGCTTAAGTACTAGTTCATACTGCAGCCCAGGCATGGAATCAAGGATGCTTTCTAACTTTGTACAGAAAGAGCTAGGCCTTCGATGTCCTCACATATTGCTTTCAGCTTCAGCACAGATTTCACTAGTGGCATTTATCTATGATACTTAAGATCACTAACAAAGCCCAGGCAACATCCTGGCTTGCAGCCAGCCCACTGGCCTTCCCATCTGGGATACTTTGCGGGACTGGTCATGTGACAAAGACAGCTAATAACAACAATTGCTGGGTGATGAATGGCTAGAAGTAACGCAGCTCAAAGCATGACTGGGACAAGGAATGCAATCAGGAAATGCTGACCTGGAACTTGGAGTGTGGTGAGTTGGGCTGTGATGGATGGAAGGTAGCAGCTGCACGTACAGCATGTTGGGACACAGTATGAGAAGCGCTGCTTAATTTGAATTGAAATGGGCAGCTTGAGAGGCAGAGATGCAAGCAGCGACCACAGCCACAAACCAAAATACAAACCTTCCATTAATCTGTCCAACGACACTCACACTCTTGGGTAGTATTGTTGTTGTTCGGCACCATCCTTCAATATGATAAAGAACGATGATACAGGGCTGTGGGCCCAGCGCCATGCATTATGAGATGTCTGAGGGAGGAACCTGCAGAAGAGGCTTCAAGCTGAGATTTATTGGGCTCATCTGAGCCAATCTCCGAACAAAGGTTCCTGTTTAATATTTGGAATAGCAGTTCTGGACCACACTGAGGTGCCTGTGAATGACAGCAGAGTGTCACTGGTTCCTTTTTATTTCACACCTCAAAGTCAAGGGCTCCCTCTGTTATTTTTCTCCTTTCCCATTGTGCTTATAGCTCTTGCATCTCAGCCCAAGTCAGAGCTCTGGGCACCCTGGGTGCCAGGAGACCTGACTCAGCAGGAACACGATCCTGAGCAGTCAGTGAAATGTTGGGTCCATGCTCTGTGGGCTCATGTTGTTCTGGATGCACTTGTACAACTTGCAAGGGGAAGACACTTCATGAGTCTGTGACTTTTTATTACAAGCCTCAAATGAGACTTCAGATGGATGTTTAAAAATGATCCCCTTATCAGAAAAATGGCTTGCAAATATTTTCTCCCATTCTATAAGTTGCCTTTTCAGTCTCGACTGTTTCCTTTGCCGTGCAGAATCTTTTTGTTTGTTGTAATCCCACTTGTCTATTTTTGCTTTTGTTGCCTATGCTTTTGGTGTCATATCCAAGAAATCATTACTAAGCCAATGTCAAGGAGCTTTTCCCCTATTTTTTTTGCTGGGAATTTTATAGTTGCAGGTCTTACATTTAAGTCTAATCCATTTTGAGTTGATTTTTGTGTATGCTGTAAGGTAGGGGTCCAATTTCACTTTTTGCATATGAATATCCAGTTCTCAGCACCATTTATTGAAGAGATTGTCTTTTCCCCATTGCATATTCTTGGCACTCTTGTCAAAGATCAGTTGACCATATATGCATGGGTTTGTTTCTGGGCTTTCTATTCTCTTCCATTGGTCTACATATCTGTCTTTATGCCAGTACCATACTATTTTAATTACTGTAGTTTTTTAATACATTTAGAAAATCTGGAAGTGTAATACCTTCATCTTTGTTTTTCTTTCTCAAGATCACTTTGACTATTTGGGGTCTTTTGTGGTTCCATATGAATTTTGGATTTTTTTTCTATTTCTGTAATAAATGCCATTGAGATTTTGATGGGAACAGCATTGATTCTGTAGATCTCTTTGGGTAGTGTAAACATTTAAATAATATTAAGTCTTCTAATCATACAATTCAACAGCAAAAAAACAAATAACGTGTATTAAAAATGCACAAAGGACTTGAACAGACATTTCTCCAAAGAAGATATACAAATGGCCAACACATATATGAAAAGATGCTCACATCACTAATTATGAGGAAATGAAAATCAAAACTACAATGAGATAGCTATAGCTATTTTTCTAGGATAGCTATAATAAGAAAGACATAATTTTAGGTGTTGGCAAGGATATGGAGAAACTGGAACTCTCATCTACAACTGGTAGGAATATAAAACAGTGCAGCTGTTGCAGGAAACAGTTTGACAGTTCCTCTAAAGATTGAACAGAATTACCATATGAGGCTAGCAATGCCATTCCTAGTTATATACCAAAGAAAAATGAAAACACATATCTACACAAAATTTGTACACAAATGTTCATAGCAGTATTATTCACACTGACTGGAAACAACTCAAATGTTCATCAGTTGATAAACGGATAAATAAATTGTGGTATGTTCATAAGATGGAATATTATTCAGCCAAAAAAGGGATGAAGTACTGATTAATGGTATAACATGGATGAACCTTGAAAACATTATGCTGAGTGAAAGAAGCCAGTCACAATTCACATTTTGTATGATTCTATTTACACAAAATGTACAGAATTGGAAAATCAATAAAGACAGAAAGTAGGTTAGTAGTTTCCAGGAGCTGGAGGGCTTGGGTGGAAATGGGGATTTATTGCTAATGTCTACGGGATTTCTTTTTGGGATGTTGAAAATATTCTAAAATTGATTGTGGTGATGGTTATACAACTCAATATGCTTATAACTATGGACTTGAATACTTTAAATGGGTGAATTGTATGGTTTGTGAATTATATTGCAATAAAACGTATATATAGTAAGTATATATAATACATGTGGAATCAACAAGAATAAACCACACTCAAAGGGTTTTTCTTGCATAAACCACGCTCAAAATGGTTGTCTTTGATTTCCATTATATTTTCTTAAAAGATTAATAAGAAATTAAAGACATTTGTAATGTAATTACAAAGGTCTTTTAGATTTTTTCAAAGTCCTTGCAAACTTTTGTAGTCATTTCACTCACTCCTAATTTTTTATAACAGCTTTATTAAGATATAATACACATGCCATAAAATTCACCCCTATAAACTGTACAATTTAGTGATTTTTTAATGTAATTCAGAGTTAACACACACAATTATTTTGACATTTAAGTTTCTAGCTATTTGTCTTTACCAACTCTTTCCAAAGTAATGAACATAGTTTTAATTAACAGGTCTTTGTGCACTCAGTATTTGTTTAAATTATGTAAATACAGTAACAGAAATCTGACTGAGAAAACATAACTGACCCTTGGTAAGCATACTCAATCACAGGCATAGATGTGCTTGGGTGTGCTAGTGTGTAGCCCTATAGGCACAGGTGTTACAAGGCAGTGCATAGCACAGAGAGAATGGAGAGAGCCACTGAGTTTGGAGAATGAGTTAAGTGGAGGCTGGTAAAGAGAGTTTTTACTAATGAAGCAAAATGTTTTGGAAGTTTAAAGGAGGAAAGAAAATCTTATAGCTTCTTAGAAGAAATGGCTTTGAAATGGGCCTGGAAGAATGGATGAAAGATTTCTCTTTAGTGGAAAAAAAAATTGGAGAGAATATAATGGGCCTCAATGATGTATGGATCACACACCCAACAATTATCAACATGAGACTAATCTTGTTTCATCTATAACCCTATTTACTTCCCCCCTTGGAAATATGGGTACAGTTTTGTTTTTATTTTTTACTTTTTTCCAAATTGAAGTATAACTTAGGTACAGCAAAACACCAATCTAGCAACACAGCTCAATGAACGCTTACATATGTATATACCAGTGTAACTACCACTTGGATCAAGACAGAGCATTCTGCCTCAGTAAAGCTGGAGAAAAAAGATATAGAACATTTCCAGTTTACTGGAAGGTTTCTTTATGTCACCTTCTAGTCAATGCTGCCCCACTCCACAACATAACCACTATTCTGACCAGTATCACTATAAATTAGTCTTACCTATTCTTGAACTTCATGTAAATGTAATGATATAGTAAGTACTCTGTTGTGTCCATCTTCTTTTAATCAATCTCATGTTTATGAGATTGATTTATGTGGTTGCATGTAACAGTAGTTTGGTTTTTAGTTGTTATATAGTATTTCATTATGTGAATACTCCACATTTTTTGTTTGTTTTAAATTTTTTTTAATTTAAAAATTTTATTTTTTATTTTTTTATTTTGGCTGGGTCACGCGGCTTGTGGGATTTCAGTTTCCCGACCAGGGACTGAACCCGGGCCGTGGCAGTGAAAGCACCAAATCCTAACCACTAGACCACTACGGAACTCCCTCCACCTTATTTTTTAATCCATTCCACCGTTGATGGACATGTGGGTTGTTTCTAGCTTTTCCCACGAAGCTTCTTGTGCATGCCTTTTTGTGGATATATGCACTCATTTCTGTTGGGTATATTTACTGGAGTGGAATTTCTGGGTTGTAGAGTATAAATATGTTTAGCTTTAAGTACTGTAAATTTCCCAAAGCGTTTGAACCAATTTATACTCACACCACCAAGTTAAGGCAGTTCTTTCAGTTGCTCCACATCCTTGCCAACATTTAGGATTGCCAGTCTTTAGGCATTCTAGAGGAGGTATAGTGGTAATCATTATTCCTTTTTCATTTTTGTCTGTTTTTTTAATCAGATACTTATGTTTATTATTAAAGTTCATGAGGATGTAGTTAAGTTAAGATAGGGTCATTACAATGGGCCCTAATCCAATATGATTGGTGTCCTTATAAGAAGAGATCAGGGCACAAGCGCACAGAGAAAAAAACATGTGAGGATACAGTAAGTAGGTGGCCATCTGCAAGCCAAGGAGAGAGTCCTCAGAAGAAACCAAACCTGCAGACATTTTGATCTTGGACTTCTAGCCTCCAGATTGTGAGAAAATTAATTTCTCTTGTTTAAGTCAATCAGTCTGTGGTATTTTATTGTGGGAATCCTAGCAAACTAATGCATATGGTAAGTGTGTATTTAATTTTATAAGAAACTCTCTTCCAAAGTAGTGCATCATTTTGCTTTCTCATCAGCAATATATGAGAGTTCCAGTTGCTCAGCATCCTTGTCAGCACTTGGTATTGTCAGAATTTTAATTTTAGCAATCTTAGTAGGTGCAGTGGGATCTAATTGTATTTTATTTATTTATTTTTAAAAATATGTATTTATTTATTTGGTTGCGCTCGGTCTTTAGTTGCAGCAGGTGGGCTCCTTAGTTGTGGCATGTGAACTCTTACTTGCGGCATGCATGTGGGATCTAGTTCCCTGACCAGGGATCCAACCTGGGCCCCCTGCATTGGGAACGTGGAGCCTTAACCACTGCTCCACCAGGGACATCCCCTAATTATGTTTTAAATTTGCAATTCCCTAATGACTTGATAACATTGAACATCTTTAATTCTTATTTGCCACTCAGTGTAGCTTTAATTTGCAATTTTCTGATAATTAGTTATATTGGACATATATTGGACATATTTCTATGTGATTATTTGCTGTTTAGATAACCTCATTTGTAAAGTGCCTATTCAGGTATTTTGCCTATTCAAAAAATAAGATGTCTGCCTTTTCCTTTTAGAGTTGTAGGAGCTCTTTACATATTCTGGAGACAAGTACTTTGTTGGATATATGTATTTCAAATATCTTCTCCCAGCTCTACTTGCATTTCACTCTCTTAATGTTTTTTTTTTAGAGTTCACATCCATTTTTATTAATTAATTTCTTTGAGCATCATAATTTATTTAGCCTTAATGGTGTTTTTGATGAAAATAAGTTCTTCATTTTAAAGAAGTGCAATTTTTAATCTTTTATGTTTATACATTTTTCTCTTATTTAATAAATGTTTGTCTACCTCAAGATTGTAAAGATATTCTCCTACATTTTCTTCTAAAGGCATTATTTTTTTAAAAAATTTATTTATTTATTTGTTTTTTAAATTTTTGGCTGCGTTGGGTCTTCGTTGCTGCACCCGGGCTTTCTCTAGCTGTGGCAAGCGGGGCCTACTCTTTGTTGTGGTGCGTGGGCTTCTCATTGCGGTGGCTTCTCTTGTTGCGGAGCACAGGCTCTAGGTGCAAGGGCTTCAGTAGTTGTGGCTCGTGGACTCTAGAGCGCAGGCTCAGTAGTTGTGGTGCACGGGCTTAGTTGCTCCACGGCAAGTGGGATCATCCCGGACCAGGGCTCGAACCCGTATCCCCTGCATTGGTAGACGGATTCTTAACCACTGTGCCACTAGGGAAGCCCCTAAAGGCATTATTTTAATTTTCATATTTGGGTTACAATCTGTTTGAAATCAAAATTTTTTTTTTTTTTTTTTTTTTTTGTGGTATGCGGGCCTTCCTCTGTTGTGGCCTCTCCCGTTGCGGAGCACAGGCTCCGGATGCGCAGGCCCAGCGGCCACGGCCCACGGGCCCAGCCGCTCCGCGGCACGCGGGATCCTCCCAGACCGGGGCGCGAACCCGGTTCCCCTGCATCGGCAGGCGGACGCGCAACCACTGCGCCACCAGGGAAGCCCGAAATCAAAATTTTTTGTGTGTTATATAATGTGAGGTAGGCATCACATTTTCCTTGACCAATTGATTCACCACTATTTACTGAAAAGGACAGAATGTGTAAAATTATTTATTTATTTATGTAATATATTTTTTTATTGAGTGAAAGATTCTTTAAATTCTATAGTGCTTTACAATTTTCAAAAGTTTCACACAAATGATTTCGTATAGTCCCATAATAAGCCTTTTTCTTTCTCCTACCTCTATACTGCCTCATCCCCCTTCTCTCTCCACACTGGTAATCACTAGTTTGTTCTTTCTATCTGTGAGTCTGCCTGTTTTTTGTTTTATTCACTAGTTTGTTATATTTTTTAGATTCCACATATAAGAGATATCATACAATATGTCTTTCCCTTTCTGACTTATTTCACTTAGCATAATGCCCTCCACGTCCATCCATATTGCTGCAAATTTCCAGAACGTGTAAAGTTTAAACTATGGATATTAGGTGAGGAATGGAAGGTGGTGGTATTCCAGCATGAAGGAATGGAAGGCAGTGCCACAGGAATAATATATTTAGCAATGAGTAAGTAGGTCTGTTTGAGGGGGATATCAAACTTTAACATTCATAAGTATTACCTATTAAAAATGTTAGGTCCTGAATATGCCTCCTTCCACCCCTCCTCCCCCAAAATTCAGAACAGGAGGTCTGATGTGGATCACAAATAATTTGTGAACTACACTTTGAGAAATGCTAGTAAAGGCATGGTGGCTGCTGTATGTCTCTGTCTTTTTCAGATCATGCTGATATAATTACTTTAAAAACTTTGTGGATTTCCGTAGTGTCCATTGATAATCGATTCCATTATATAAAAGCCAGGCCCACAAATCTCTTTCAAATAAGCTTTTACCTTCCTTGGACTCTCTGTGAAGCTGCTGTGAGACAATGGACTTAGATTCTTAAAAGCTCCGCTGTTTAAACAAAAAGTCTGCAAGATAGACTCTTAAAAATCCTTAGAAGGCCTTCTGTCTGTCTGCAAGGATCTGATCTGCACCACCTTAAGCCTCTCTGACTTTTTACTAAAGAATCTTGGAGTTTTATCCTAGATTTGATTTCTGTTCTGAAGCCATGTGAAAATTGTTTGACTCCTACAACTGATGGGACAAGATTAACTACAAGATTTATGAAAAGAAATTGAAAAAAAGTTTAGAAATATTCAAACCTGATGATGCTTTGTGTAATGCTTCAGCTGTTGATTTGTACTTCTTTCAATCAAAACATTTTTTTTCTTTTTCAGAGATATGTTATTTCTATCTCTCAATACTAAATAACTTTTGACAAAGGTATTCATTGAACTTTTCAGTGGAATATCAGTGCTTGGATCTGAGCTTTTCACTAATCTTGACATTATATCCTCTATTGTCAGGCTAGAAGCTGAATGGAGTTTTTTTGCTATTGGCCTTTATGCTCCTGTAATTTGGTTTCTTTTCAATCTCCTGAACCAATGGGAATTCAGATCTCTCATAATAGTCCTGATGCACTCAGTAGAAGAAAATACAGTTATAGAAAATAAAATTTAAAGTCAAAGAAGGAAAAAAGTGGTTAAAATAATCTCTTTCATTGGCCTTTGGCTGACAGTAGACATCTCCTTTCTCTCCTGGGAATTTCACAGGAGGTCGACTCTGATAAACCCGGGCATGAGTTTCTAAGCATGATGAATATTTCTTGGTTAGTATTTAAATTCACAGTTCACTGTTTCTGCAAATTCTGTTCTTCTTTATTTATGTCCTTGAAAAATTAGAAGAACTGATTCATAAGAACATAACACAAGACTAATGATCTATTTACCCCATTATTTGGTTGAGAGTAGTACCAATGGAGGTTTGTGGGAGAGTATTGTTTTACCTCAGTTGTTTCTGACCTGAAATAAAATAAATCTTAATCTTGAGTTCTACTCTGTGATTGGTGCTGTAAGCCTAGTCCATCTGCAAACAGATCTTTTGACAATCACTGATGTCATTACCCAGACACAATAGAAAATGAGAGCAATGTTCAATACTTAGAAGACCAGGGTCCCTCACCAACAAACCCTCATTGAATAGTGATTTCTGATGAGATACTAAAGAACACTGAGCTTTTTCTAGGAAAGTCAGGGCTCACAATCATACAAGCAAAAAAATAAATTACTCACTGGATTAAATGTGTTAAGTATAATTTTTGGTCAGTTAAGGAAATGAATGCTTGGTGAGCATGACAAATCATAATCTAAAACAAAAATAATGAAGTTTAAATAACAGAGCATTGCAAATAAATATGAACTATTTGGGTTGGATTAGATGATTTATAACATCTCTTGCAGATCTAACACAAATTTTTCATGGTGCTGGAAAAATTAGATTAATGAGAATTCACAAGAAAAGATAAACATCAGAGTACTTCATTCATGTCCTGGAAAAATATGAGTAAAGAGCATGACAGTCAAAGTTTTCCCTTCGACTTGCCAAGAAAGCCTAACTGTTCCCAAAGGCATGTAAACCACTGAAGAGGATTTTTGTGAAGAGAGGTGAGCAAATGAAGGGGCAAGCCAATGTCATTGTCAAATGTTTCTCCCTGGGATGCAAAATAAGTTTGGATGTCATCAGGAATATATTTTGGGAGGGTGGAGAAGATGGGTTGAGCCTGACATAAACAAGATCCACTCTAAAGCAAATTTGTTGAATTCCTTTAATGTCTCAGGGAACTTGGGTGACCAGCTGTCCCAGATTTCCTGGGACTGGGGGATTTCCTGGGATGTGAGACTTTGAATGATAAAACTGGGAAAATCTCAGGCAAACTGATACAAGTGGGTCACCCCAGTTATGAGAGAACCAAGCAGAAGTCAGATGCCATTGGTAGTACAGATCCACCACCCCAATCAATAGAGTATATCCCTCTTCTTGTTCAGTGGTTTGAGAAACACAAAACAGCCAGCTGGAAGCCTCAACTTTCAGTTCAAATAGAACCATGTTGTGTCTCCTCGTAGAAGCCTTCTTCCCTTGGGAATTAAGAACTTTTAAAGCTGCAGAGAGACTTCCCTGGCAGTCCAGTGGTTAAGACTCCACACTTCCAATGCAGGGGGCATGGGTTGGATCCCTGGTCGGGGAGCTAAGATCCCACATGCCTCTTGGTGTGGCCAAAAAATAAAAATAAAAAATAAATCTGCAGAGATCAGAAGCAAATTTTTGGAAGCAGATGATTAAGTAGAATAATGAGAAGAGCCGCTCTTACTTCTTACCCTTGGTTTCTGTACCTATGTACTCTGTCTGTGGGGTAAAAAAAAGAGATGCAAGATACATATTGCATCTTGTAGAAGAGCACCCTAATGTTGCAAGGCATTGTTTCTGTCTCTCATTTGTCACCAAAACTGGGTCTTTGACAGCCATTCCAACCATTCTATAATGTCAGCTCTTCTAGTGAATCTTTTGCCTCACTTTTTTTTTTCTTGTGAAATGAGTTTCTTTGTCAGAACAGTGTTGTGTGGGATTCTGTGACAGTGAATAGGCATTCAGTAAGTACACAGATGGTGGTGATGGCAGAAGCTTTGCATGCAGGGAAAGCAAGTCCATATCTAGAAGGAGTGTCTATTTCTGGGGGGACCAATCACTAATCCCTTCATGATGGAAAGTGTTTAATAAAATCAACCTGCCATCTGATGGCTGCTGTTCCCCCCAGGGTATGTTGCTATACTAGGGTTCAGTGTAGGTATCTGCTGTTAGTAGGCTGGGCACTTAGCAGTAGTGGTAGGTAGATTAATCTTGGTGAGAAGAAGTCCATGTGCTTGAACCCCTGCAGAACCTCCATCTCTGCAACTATGACCACTTTACTTATGAATTCATTGAACAAATTGCAGGTTGGCTGAGGAAAGAGGTTGGTTTACCTATAGTGGCCCATCTTGCCTACCTGATTATAGAGAACTGCAGTCTTTTGCCCTAGATAAGCATTCCTACAGGAAAGAAATAACCTTACATTTTTTAAAAAAATCTTGGCAGTGGTCTATTTTTCCCAGTTAATTAATTAATTAATTAATTTTTGTCTGTGCTGTGTCTTCGTTGCTGCACGCGGGCTTTCTCTAGTTGTGGCGAGCTGGGCGTACTCTTCACTGCGGTGCGCGGGATTCTCATTGTGGTGGCTTCTCTTGTGGCGGAGCATGGGCTCTAGGCACGTGGGCTTCAGTAGTTATAGCACGCGGGCTCAGTAGCTGTGGCTTGAACGCTCTAGAGTGCAGGCTCAGTATTTGTGGCGCACCGGCTTAGTTGCTCCGCAGCATGTGGTATCTTCCTGGACCAGGTCTCGAACCCGTGTCCCCTGCATTGGCAGGTGGATTCTTAACCACTGTGCCACCAGGGAAGTCCTATCCTTACATTCTATGTCCACTATTAAGTGGGCATATACACATGCCTCTTCCACAAACCTCCTTGTTAACAGTTCTCCAATCTTGTACCAAGTCCCTGACCTCCAACCCATGAATTTTTGTAGGCATAAATATATGGGCATCTCTCCTTCCAGGAAAAGTGCATACCAGATGTATGGCTTGACTTTCTTCCCTTTGGGAAAATTTATCCTCCCCATAGTTCTCTAGGGCCACCCCTGAACAGGGTTGTGATTCTGTAGCAGTTTATTTTCATCTAGTACCCACATGTTGTACAGTTGCATCTCTAAACCAGGATCAATTTTTTTCCTTCATGATCAGGTGGAATTTCTTTTTTTAAAATATACTTTAAAAAATATTTATTTATTTATTTGGCTGCACTGGGTCTTAGTTGCGGCATGCGGGATCTAGTTCCCTGATCAGGGATTGAACCCGCGTCCCCTGCGTTGGGAGCATGAAGTCTTAGCCACTGGACCACCAGGGAAGTCCCAGGTGGGATTTCTTATGAGACCATAGGTGTGAATGAAGGACAGGCGGCACTGGAGTAGATGGTGTGGCAGTCTTAACCATCTGTTCATAACTCATTTGTGCCTTCTCTGAAGGCACAAATGAGTTATGAACCTGTTTAACCTAGATCTTGCATAAATCTTTTTTTTTTTTTTTTTTTTTTTTTTTTTGCGGTACGCGGGCCTCTCACTGTTGTGGCCTCTCCTGTTGCAGAGCACAGGCTCCGGACGCGCAGGCTCAGCGGCCATGGCTCACAGGCCTAGCCGCTCCGTGGCATGTGGGATCTTCCCGGACCAGGGCACGAACCCGTGTCCCCTGCATTGGCAGGCAGACTCTCAACCACTGAGCCACTAAGGAAGCCCAACCATATCTTTTTGAGGATGAACATCTTTTCCCACTCCCAAATTTATGTGTTGATGGGTTAGATTACACCCAGTTCATAATAGGCAGCTCAGGTCACCTGGACAGTTGGTGTTCCATGGTCAAGTACTTGATCTTAATTAGAGGACAATGGCCAGCATATCCCAAAATCTAAAAGTCTGCACTATACTTCTCCTATTGAGACTTGCCAGTGGCTTTACGTTGTATTCTCATTTTCACTGTTGGATCTGCTGGGTCACAAGTCTCAACTGACCACAGGGCACATGAGTCTTAGACCTGCTAGAGTTCTTTCTTGATCTGGGCCCAAAATTCATAGCCTAACAGGTTTCCCAGAAAATGAGTTAGAGTAGCAGACCCAAATGTAGTATGTGTTGCCTACAGAATCCAAAGATACCATGATGGTTAATTTTATGTGTCGACTAATTAGGCCACAGTACCCAGATATTTGGTCAAACATTATTCCAGATGTTTCTGTGAAAGAATTTTTTAGATGAAATGAACATTTTAATTGGCTGACTTAGGGTAAAGCAGATTATTCTCCACAACGTGGGTGAGCCTCATTCCATCAGTTGAAGGCCTTAAAAGACAAAACCTGACCTTCCAGAAGAAGATGGAATTCTGCCAGCAGACTGCCTTGGGACTTGAACTGCAACACTCTTTCTTCCCTGGGTCTCCAGCCTGCCTTGCCCACCTTCAAGATTTTGGACTTCTCAGCCTCCACAATAATGTGCATATATAAAAAATTGGTTCTATTTCTCTGAAGAATTCAGACTAATACAGATGCCTTTTCCTTAGTGTTAGGGCTTGCAAAATGCAGACACTGGTCTTTGCTTGGGAATATAGATTGTAATATAAGACCAGAGAGGCACTGCAGAGTGAGACAATAGAGGGACAAGGCTGGAAACCTGAGGGTCATCAACACAAAAGAGATAGAGAAGACAAATTCAAAAAGGGACTGAGGAGCTTCAGGCTACATAGAAGGAAAAGAGAGAGCAGAAGAGCCATGTTTGTGAGGTCACTGAGGTCAAGGAAAGAGAAGCCTTTCAAGAAGTAATCAGTGGTGTCATGTGACAGAGAGGAGTTAGCAGCAGGGAAATCATTGGTGACTTCAATGAGAAGTGTTTCAGAATCCAGTTGTGGGTGCAGAAGCAGGTTACCGGAGTATAAGGCAGAGTGAATGGGTAGTGAGAATATAGTCAAGTAAGTTGCATCTTAACCAATCCAAGAATCAGTCAAAAACCTGGCTTTGTAGGAGATGGGGTAGATGGGGTGGCCTGGAGTTTGAATATTTTCCCCCTCATTTAAGTGGAGAGATCCCTGAATGCAGGAATGGCTGATGGGGAGGGAAAGGTTGAAGATTCAGACAGAAAGGGCATTGCTGACGGACTGCAGTCCCTGAGGAGGCTCAGAGGGCTGACATCCAGAGGTCAGTGTCATGAGAGTCAGCGTCCAGAAGAATTATTCTACAGCCTTCTCAGAATGGTGATTTGTAATAGAGATTGCAGTCTGTTTACCTTCTGTCATAAATATAAGACTTCCAAAACAACATATGGAAGTACCCAAAGGTGGCTTTTAAAAATTGTTGACCTGGATCAAAAGAAGTTGGTAAATTGGAGATGTGGTCAGAAATAAATGGAACTAAGCCTGGGAAAGGTTAATTACAGGGTTGTCATACTACAGGGAGGAAAAACACTGGGCAAGGACTGGCTGGGAATCTTAAGAGTTATCATGAGGAGCTGAATATGAAAAAGCAAATAGAAGCGTGGTTTTATTTTTGTTTTTTTGGCCGTGCCATGCGGCTTTCGGGATCTTAGTTCCCTGATCAGTGGATTGAACCCATGCCCCCGGCAGTGAAAGAGCATAGTTCCAACCACTAGACCACCAGGGAATTCTCAGAAGTGTGGTTTAAAAAGCAGGCACCATTCTGCAGGTCACACATTTTTAAATGCATGTTTTATATTTAAATACCTAACATGCTGCTGTGTATGTTGCAAATATTGCTGACTTTGTTCAATTTGTTGCTACTGATCAGCCCTCACCAGGTCATACTCTTTTTTTTTTTTTTTTTTTTTTTTTTTTGCGGTACGCGGGCCTCTC
>NC_041224.1:137366941-137389454 GCF_002837175.3 Physeter macrocephalus
GCGGCCATGGCTCACGGGCCCAGCCGCTCCGCGGCATGTGGGATCTTCCCGGACCGGGGCACAAACCCGTGTCCCCTGCATCGGTAGGCGGACTCTCAACCACTGTGCCACCAGGGAAGCCCTCACCAGGTCATACTCTTAAAAATTATTTGGGCAGGAGTGGTGACGGTTATACTGAAATATCCATGTTCTGTTGCCTGATTCCTCAGGCCAAGATTCATCCCTGCAACTTGCCTGGTTAGGGTGAAGCTTGTATAGGCAGCAGTGGTGAAAGAGACTCATTTTTTTTTCTTTTCTTTATGTGACACTAAGCAGCAGCAGTATGTTGACCACATTTTTTATTTAGGCCTCATTGAATAGCTAATACTAATCAACTGATCTAACTTACTAAACAAATAAAACTTCTCACATGAGGACTACAAGTTAATCTTCTTTTACCCTCCACATTATTTAGGTCTCTTATTAGTAAAAGCGTAGCATCCACTATTCAAGAGTGCTGTGAAGATCCCTGGTTCGATCCCTGGTTGGGGGAACTAAGATCCCGCATGCCACAAGGCGAGGCCAAAAAAAAAAAAGAATCAAAGAGACTTTAAAGATTGTTTCTTCCAATTGCTAGGTGTATTTGGACAAAATGTACATATTTCAATACTGTATTATCTTGGTTAGAAGAGTTTACATGATGCTGGCTGGCAGCCAATTTAATATTGTTGATTTAATTTAGTGTTATCTATCTGCTCATTGTTTATGCTAATGACAAAAAAGATATCAGAAGTAAGAGAATCCTATACATAAATGAAAACTCACACTTTGTTTGTGTACCTAAAAGTTTATACTTTGGGAGTCAACATGTTGCAGTGGCACATGCATGGGAATTGGAATCAAATAGATCTGGGTTCAGGTGCTGGGTTTTGAACTCTGTGTTCTTGAGGTAGTTAGTTTTTCAGTGTAAGCCTAGTCTTATGGGGTTGTTTGGACAATCGTGTGTGCTAATTACGTTAAATACCTGCACCGTGCATATGCGGAAGAAATACTGGCTCCTCTTTCCTCATTTAATCCACCAGTTTCCAATCACTGGCAGCCTTTGAAGATAGAAGACATGAAGGTGCCTTCAATAATGTTAAATTATGCTACAAAGTAGTTTTACCTCCCTACTTATTCCCGCCCAAATTTCCCTTGAAAGTCCCCAGTGCTGCCTTGGGATTGTATGGGCAAAGTGGAAACTCCCTTCTGCGTAAATAAGACTTAGATTTCTTGCAGCTATTTAGAAGTGGAAGAAAGATGTGCTGCTTATCTATTACTGCATAACAAACCATCCAAAAATCATAAAAATTATATGGAGTCAGAAATTCAAGTAGGGCTTGTCTGAGTGGTTCTTCTGCCCCGTGTAGTACTGACTGGGATCGCTTAGTGGTATTTAGCTTGTGGCATGGATGGTCTGGGGCTCCAGAAGCCTTCATTCATATGTCTGGCACTTTGGTGGGGACAGTTGGAAGCCTGGGCCCAGCTGGTCTCTCTTCCTCCCCATGTAGTCTCAAGGCCTCTCCACGTGGTCTCTCCAGCAAGGTAGTTGGACTTCTCACATGGCAGCTTAGGGCTCTAAGATCAATGGTTCCAAGAGACAGGAAGTGAAATTGCTTGTCTCTTACAGTCTGGGCCCAGAAATTGGCCCAGTGTTACTTCTGGCATATCCTATTAGTCACGTCAGTCACAGAGCCCTCCCAGAATCAAAAGGAGGGGCACAGATCCCACCTGTGCATGTAAAGAGTGGCAAATGATTTATGGTCACCTTTAGTCTGTTATGAAAGCATTTGAATGCCATATGCTTGAAGAGATTACATGTCAACAGGAACAGTGCAGACCTCTCATAAGCACAGTTATGTGCCAGATACTTTGTTAGAATAGCTGATTACATCTAGATCTGCAGTTGCAGATGTTTGTATAAACTTCCCCACTCCATTGTTTGGGTGGAGAAGGTGGACCTGGAATCTTCCTTTTTCTTTTAGTTCTGTGAAATGCTTCTATTATACTTTCATCTCTGCCATCCCTGAAATGGTGGAGTAGGAGGTGTAATATGTTACTCATATATTACTCAAATCTCTACAGAACTCACCACTTCTGGGAAATCTTCCCTAGAAAAAACAGGAATACCTGCTTTCTCTCTATCTGCTAGAGAGATAGGTACTGTGTGTCTTTAAAACTTTTCCAAAATTAGAAAAAAGAGTTATTACATGCTAAAAGTCAGAAGGCAATCGCCAGTAAATTGCACTTGAGAAAGAGAGCAAGCAAGAAGGGAATATTCTTCAGGTAATAGTGTTACACTTTATCATTTTCAATAAAATTTAATTTCTTAGTTGTTAACCACTAGAGATACCTCAGATGTTGGGAGTGCTAATCTTTTTTAGCAAGTTAGTTGCTGCTTCAGTAACATTAGAGAGTAGTAAGCAGCAACCAAGGTTAATTATATCTTAGGTTAATTATATCTGTTAATTATAGTTAATGATATTATATTATACTATACTTCAAAACTTAGAGGGCAGGTCTTAATTCCTAATAGGGCTTATCATGAATAACCGTTCTAGTAAGTCTTTGTTTTTACGTGAATAAATATGAAGCTTATACCGAAGAATGAAGTATCCAGGCACTTCCCTTTCAAAGTTCAATCACTCAGAGAAGTTGAAATAGCTGACACATTTATGCTTTTTTTGTTTCAAACTATGGAACACAAAAATAAGTGATCCCTGACCATAAGAAGTGGGTTTTTTTGTTTTTTTTTTTTTTTGCGGTACGCGGGCCTCTCACCGCCGCGGCCTCTCCCGTTGCGGAGCACAGGCTCCGGACGCACAGGCCCAGCGGCCACGGCCCACTGGCGCAGCCGCTCCGCGGCATGTGGGATCCTCCCAGACCGGGGCACAAACCCGCGTCTCCTGCATCGGCAGGCGGACTCCCAACCACTGTGCCACCAGGGAAGCCCAAGAAGTGGTATATTTAGGGTAAACATGTCCCTAAGTTCCATCCACTTCTTGTCTTATGTACAAATGTACCTAAAAATTACTGTTTCTAAAATGACACTGAGGTTTTACTGAAATCATAAAAATGATAGAATTTTAAAATTCTAACCTAAAATCTGCTTTAGTACCAACCAGAGGAAATTAGATGGTTGTTTGTAGGCTAATCAAGGGTCCTTAAACTCCTTTATAGGAATGATACATTTCCCCTCTTTGTATTGAGACTAATGGCTACCCTCTTCAGTGAAGCTGGATCCTTTATCACAGGCTCAGGAGACAGCCAGAGGTTTAGAGATAGATTGCTTTGAGGGCACTGGAACCGCTGAGGTGCTGAGTAACCCTACTGAGAAAGAAAAAAGAGGGTGGAGCTTCTGGAGTTAAAATAAGACAGAATGCATCATTGGAGAACACAGTGGCTGAAGACTGGCAGAATTCTCAACATCTCAGGCTACCACATACTGTTCAGTTTTCATGTGTACTTTGGAGGTGCTCTAGAAAGCTCTGACAAAAAATAATTAGAATACAGATGTACAGTACATTTTTAGCCAGCCCATATAAAGGTGACCCTGGTGGTGTAGGAACTGTTCTGACGTTCATTACTTAAAAATTGGTCTTGTTCCCCTTTGTCAGTATGTACCGGGAGGTGTTAGTGATGAGTCCTAATTTTATGTGTCTCTATCCACCCTCTAAAAGGTTTTGAATTATTTTGAGCTCTCATAACATTTGAGGAGAGCCTGTAGGTGTTTTGTATATGTTCTGGACAATGCCTAGCATTCTGCAAGAGATTGATAAGCAGTAAGTAATAAACACATCTCGTTTGCCAGTGGACCAGGAAGATAGCTATCATTCTTTTAGCAAGAGCAAACTAATAAGCAGGGATTCTGGCCAACCTTTCCTTTCCTCTGCAGCTTACAATTATTTACCTGGGCTTAATGAATGGCCATCGGCTGGCAGACAGAACAGCTTCACAATATTTGCACACAATTTATTTGGGTCCGTTTAAAATTTCTCTCTCTCTTTGGCTCCAGGGTTGCCCGAAGGAGAATTCAGAGAGAAACTCTGGAGACAGAGGAACGGATGATTTCGTTTTCTAGTGATTTCTGGGGAGGAATCTGGGAGGGCTGGGTGAAATCGAGTACCATTTGCTTAAAGTTTAAAAAAAAAATCCATATATACACTAATA
Organism: Physeter macrocephalus; assembly: GCF_002837175.3. Classification (NCBI taxonomy): domain Eukaryota; kingdom Metazoa; phylum Chordata; class Mammalia; order Artiodactyla; family Physeteridae; genus Physeter; species Physeter macrocephalus. The sequence continues at coordinate 137,371,130 of NC_041224.1, forward strand.
TGTATAAAATGGATAACTAATAAGAACCTGCTGTATAAAAAAATAAATAAAATAAAATTCAAAAATTCAAAAAAAGAAAATTATAAAGAAGAGAAAAAAACTCCAGTCTGAGGGGCCAGGTTGGAGGGCCGTGCAAGACGAAACCAGCTTTGGGGGAAGGACAGAGAGAGACAGAGAGAGCAGGGCTCCCGCACGAAGGGAATTCCACTGCGCCTCGAGCCCCAGAGCGCCCACCTTCTACCTAGCTGCGGGATGTTATCTCGGGAGGAAAGCCCCGGAATCCCGAACCCGCCGGAAGCTGGGACTTAACCCGAGCGCGCGGGGGCCGAGGCGGCGACGCCTGTCCCTTTAAGGGGCCGGTCTCCGGGCACTGCCGGCCCAGACGCCGGGACGTGCCGGGGCCGCCCCGCCCCAAAACCGCCCGTTTCCTGCCGGGCGGCGCGACGGCACCTGAGCTACTGCGGCGGCGGCGGCGGCGGCGGCCACTCGGAGCAGGCGGCCCGGGCTGTACTGCCGGCGCCGCTGCGTCTTTCCGGCATCCTTCCCCGGCCGCGCAGGGTAAGGGAGAGCGGGCCGCGGGGACCGCGGAGAGGGGAGGGTTGCGCCGGCCGCGGGGTCCCAGGCAGACGGGAGGGCCGCGTCGGGCGGGGGGGGGGGGCGCGGCCCTGGGGCCGGGACACCGCTCGCCGCCGTCCCCGCCGGGTAGGCCTCGGGCGCTGGGGCGCCGCTGCTGGGCTCCTGCTTGGGCCGGGCCATCGAGGCGGGCGGGCTCCGAGCGGTCTCTCGGCCTCGCCGGGCCGCCGCGGGCCCGACCCCGGTTCCGCCGCGGCGTCTCGTCCGAGGACGTTTCCCGAGGGCGAGGTCGGCCGGAGAGGGCCCTGGGGTGACCGAGGCACCTATTTTTAGCCGGGCGTCAGGGCCCCCGGGAAGGAAGGCGGATTACCGCCTCCTCGGCCCGTGGACGGAGGGAGCGCGTCCCCGGAGGCCTCCCTGGGCGGGAGCTGGGCCACGCTTACGCCATGCTGGAATTCAGCCCTCGCCGCTCTCGGGGTACTTGGGGAAGCGGCGTTCGGCCCTTCTAGTGCCCCCTCCCGCCGCCCTGTGCTCGCCCCCGGGTCCTAAAGAGGGGCGGTTGGGCATGGGAAAGCAGCATGTGGGCAGAGTTTGGAAAAATCTGTGGACCGCTCTCGAGACGGGGGAAGTTATCCTTCCTCTCCCTGAGGGGTGTGTCTTCCTTACTGATTCCCCCTCCCCCCTTCAGTTTCCAACAATGAGATTTTTGGCGTTGGGGACCTCGGCAGAAAACCCAACCGGCAGCCTAGAAAAGTCGTACGGTAGTCCGACAACTGCTGTGGCATGTGCAGCACCGCGCGTCGGTCGTGAGGCAGCATGTGTACCAGAGACCGGCATCCCCAGACGCGGGGAGCGGCATCCTAACCTCGGCCAGCTGCACCCTGATTAGGTTCAAGAGCGGGCTGTTTAATCTTAGCTCTTCCTTGTGGGAGGAAGCAGGAATCTAAATTCTTGGTTGCGCCTATTCCAGAAAGGATTCCTTAGCAGGTATCTGAATAAGCACTGTTTAAAAAGCTGCAGTTGAAGTTAACTGTTCAAAGTTGTGCTTTTTTTTGAGGCGCTTTGTGGAAACCCTTGAGAAATTTAGACACCCGTAGCCTGCTAAAGGTAAACACCTTGGGGTGAACTAAGCACTCTGAATTGTGTAGGAATTGTCTTAAAGTTTGAATTCTTGGTTAATTAGGTTGCACTTCTCCTTACTTCACCTGGCAGGTGAATGGCATTACTGTCTCCAGTCTGGCTAAAGTAGTTGCTGATGAGACTGTTATGATTGTCCCAAGAATAACACTGGAGTACTCTTGAGTTGCTCTGTGTTTTGGGTAGACATACTTTGCTATAAATACTTTAATATTTAATGTGTTCTTTGATAAACAAGCCCCCTCCCGCCCTCGACTCCCCACATCCTCTTGTTCAGGGATCTAACAAGAAATAACTGGGTTTATTGTTTGTAGAGTCTAAGGAAAATTCATTAATTCACCCCTCTTCTCCTCCCCCCAACATTGAGTTAGAAATGTCTCTTCTAATTTTGCAGCCTTAGCAGTGTAACCAACTCTTATCAGGTGCACTTAGAGAGTGAAGTGTTCTATTTACCTTTGTGAGATTCATACTGAAAATATAACAAAGCCTGATGAAATTTTTTCTTAAAAATATTAAACACTTTAAAGTTACAAAGGATATTGAGTATTATATAACCCTTTTTTGATGGCTCAGGATCAACATCATGAAGAGCCATTAATTTATGAATTTGTTTCCAGTTTAGTTTTTTCTGTATCCTCCTTTAATATCAGTCTCTTGTGCTTGATGCAAGCGTTTTCATCTGTCTCTCACTCCAAGCCTCTTTCCAGTTTGTAGGCTTTAACCTGCTTTTAGTGGGGAGAATATTTTAATAATTAGATGTTAAAGGACAGTCACTATGACTTTCATAAAGGGCCTGAGAAGTGAAGGCTTTTTTGAGGCTTAACTTTAAAGGACTTGTGTTAAGATTGATACTGTTGGTAACTTATCTTGAATTTTACTTGAAATGTATGGAAGGTGTATTTTTAATTGCAAACTTATTATAATTTTTTATAGCAAAGAAAGTTTTAATCTAAAAGATCTCACAATACTTTGTAAAAAATTTGTTAATAAACGTAATGGTATGGGTTTCTTAGGAATCTGACCTAATGTGTAAAAAGGAAATGAAGAGAAACTGCTTTTCAAGAACATTCGAACGTTTGAGGATAACATCTTACAAGCTGCTTTTTCTGTGTACTGTTTATGTTTTTAGTTATTTTGAAGGTAAATCCAGAGGATACTTAGAGGCTAGAAGCAAGTAATTGTTTCTTTAGAAGTGATCACTTTTATGCATAAATAAAGTTGAGTTTCATTGCTTCCTCTTTCAGTTTTTGTGAACATGACTTTGGGTGTTCTCATCTTAAAAATGTAGTTTATGTACAAAGCACAGGTTAAACATTGGTTTAGATAAGCATATAAGCTATTTTTTTCTATAAACAGAAAATTAAACAGAAAGGGGAAAAACCTGTAGTACCATAACTAGGAGTTTGATTTAACTTAACCTTCTGTATCTGAGCTCTAGAAAGAGAAAAGTAATGACAATTTATAACTGTTTGCATGCCAGGGTGTTGAATTGGTGTTTAAATGTTTTTTTCGGTCTTTGAGTTTGATTGCAGTGTTACTTAGGCTTTTAAAATTAATTTTTAAAATGGTATACGTTTTTAAATTGGTTTTATCTTAAAAAGATAAAATAGGCAAAATAGTATACTTTTAGTACTAAGAATAGATTTAGTAATGACTCCAGTAGGAAATCTAATATTCCTAGGAAATGTGTAAGAAGTGACCTCCTTTTAAAAAAGTGCTTTAGTATTTTACCTATCACCTTAACTACTACAGGCTAATTAAGAACTTCTAACCTCAAGTCTAGTTTCAGCAAAGTGATTTGTACACTAAGTGGAACTTAAATGAATTGTGTATACTCCCCTCCTTCCAGGACATTGCTTTTTGGGTTTCTCTTCTCACTAATTGCTCTGCTCATTCTCTGTTTATGATTCGTTTTCATTCTTGAAGTGCTCAATCCTTGGTTCACTTTTCTTTTTATACTCCTCTGGTGATCTCATCCAGTGTCATGGCTTTAAATACTTATATGCTGATGGCTTCCATTTTTATATCTACAGCCCAGACTTACCTCCTGTATTCTGTACGACCTGTTCTGAATTTCTGTTTGGATGCAAAGTAGTAAACTCAAACTAAAATTCCATGTTCCTCTTTAAACCTGCCGTAGGTGCAGGCTAATCCATCTTATTAGATGGCAGCTCTATCCCATATTCAGGTGAAAAGAAAAATGGAGTCATCCCTGACTTATCTCATTCATACTTGGCATTCTTGGCTCAATCTTACCTTGAAAATATATCCAGAATCAAATCACTTCTTACCACCTCCATTGCTCATTAGGCTAGTCCAAACCAATCTTCTCTCTCTTGCCTAGATTTCTGCAGTTAACCTCCTAATGGGTTTCTCTGCTTCTATCCTGGCTCTCTACAGTCTTTTTCAACAGAGCAACCAGATCATACCACTTCTTTCCTCAAAACCCTGCAGTGACTTCTCATATGCAGAGTAAAATCCAAAGTACTTATGGTCTACAAGGTCTTAAGAATCTGGATACTCCTACTCTTCCCATCCTCCCTTATCTCTCCTAAGTTAGCTACTACTCTGCCTCCTGCTTATTTCAGCTGTCTTAGAGCCTTTACACTGGCTGTTACCCCTCCTTCAATCATTTTTTCTGTAAGGTATCTACATGACTGATTGCCTTGTCTCCTTCAAATCTTTGCTCTTGAAATGTTTTTCAAAATGGTCTGCCTTCTATTTAAAGCTGCACTTCCTACTTATGATCTCTGTACCCTGTTCTGTTTTACATAGCAATTGTCACCTTTCAACAAACTATATAATTTCCTTGTTGATCGTGTTTATTATCTCTTCTCTCTGCCCCCGGACGTACGCTATAATGTAACCTCCATGAGGACAGGGCTTTTTGTCTCATTTTGTTTATTGATGGATTCTAAGGGTTTAGGGCAGTGCTTGGCACATAACAGGTGCTCAATAAAGATTTATTAAAGATGTGTTCATTACAAGTGAATTAAAATCTTTATCCTGCAGTTTTTTGTTTTTTTTTTTAAACTGTGATGCATACCTCATTTTTGGACACATGTAGTTTTCAGTTTGCTCCTTTCCTAGGAGCAGTCAGAGAGCAGAAGAGTGACAGGGAACCTTTGGGAACCCCTTGGTGGAGGGAGTGATGTTTGAATGTGGCAGAGACCGTCTTACCTGCCCCACGTGATTAGGACCATTAGGTAATTTTAAAAGTTGGTTAAAGCAAGAACTCGAGGTATCTGTGCACTTTGTTTTAATTTTAAGCATTTACTTTTACTTTTATTTGCCTCTCTTAATTTGGATCCATCTCTTGTCTCTGAGTAGGGGGTCTCCTGATCTTTTTTCTATACATCATTCCTTAAAAGCATTGTCTGTAATTTCTAGTATTGCTTTTTTTTTAGTGTAATGAAACATTCGAACTTCAAAATCATTCTAGATTTTTCCATTCCTTATCAAGGCCTTCCAAAGGATTTAACTTAGTTTTCGTAGAAATAACAGCTTTGTCTTTATTCCGTCGTTTAATCGATTTATAGAAATAAGCAAATGTATAGGTGAGTAGGTTGCTAGCCAGAAGCATTTAGCTTTCTGTATACACTAGCCCATGTATTTTTAACGAAGGGGAGAAATGTCATTTAATCCAGTGAGAGGTCCTTTAAGATAGCTTCCATATTGAATAGTTTTCATGGGGGCCATAGGATCCTAGCTGCCTGCCATTACTAGAGGAGAATGTCATTTATCCACATTTCTTTATTTTTGGTTCTGAGTGACATCTGCAATTAGTTATCAGAACTTATATGATTTTTAGTAATTACATTGTCTGTCAAGAGACCTGATGTTATGCTACATTCTCACTGGAAAATGTGGGATGATCATTATTTATTCTTACACATGAGTCATTTAAGTTGCCAAGGAAATAGTCTGGTCTGGAAGTCAGTAGTTAGGAGACCTACAGGTCTTAGACCTTATTAATTCTAAGGTTTGTGCAAGTTTTTTATTGCTCAGGTCTTTAATTATATAATGTGTGGTGTAAGTGGAAAGAGCGTGGGTGCTAGGGAGTCTGAAGAACTTGGGTTTGAATTTGGCTTTGCTAGTTAATACCACTTACTGTATGTGTGGATTTACGTGCAGGAAACTCATTTGCCTTGCTTATATTATCTTAGTAGTTGCTACATAAGTGATAGCTAACATTAGAGTGCTTATTTGTTGTAAGGCTTTGTAAATACTTTATGTACAGTATCATATTTATCCTCTCTGCAACCTTATGAGATAGATAGTATTTGGTGGAAATGAGGAAGGCAGGTTAAATAATTTGTCCAAAGACACAGAGCAAATAAAAGGAAGAACCTGAATTTGAACTAGATATTCTGACTCTAGAGCCCATTCTCATACAGTGAGCTGTTTCGTAAGAATGCTATCTGAAAAAAGAGTAAGGCACTGTCCATGTGCAATTGTCTGATGTTAGATATTAGAAAGCTACATTAAGGTTATAAAGATTTCTTTCCCCTGGAGTTAGAGGATTAACTCTTAAAGCTGGTGACTTAAATTTGAGAACTTAAAGTTTTCCAAGGAGAGAAAATAGTAAAACCAAATGCTATAAAGTGTTTTATAGAGAGAGCAATAGGTAGACTATGATCTTTTTAATTTACAAGAAATTTTTTTCAGTCTGAATTCCTGTGTATTTGCATTATGAGTTTCACTGCCGTGTGATCTTGTAGGCATTGCTCAGTGGTTATTTCAGAAAGGCCAACCCTGATCACCAAAATGAATGTTCTCTTTATTCTTTGTCTCAGCCTTATTTTTCTTCACTGCATGATCAGTTATTACCTAACATTATAATATATGCTTGATATCTGTTTCACCTCTAAGAATATAAGCACTATGAGGTGGGAACTTTCTTGCTCACCACTGTGAACTATATTTCTCGCACTTAGGTAGTGCTCAGTTTAATGAATGAATCAATTGCCTGATGTTTGAAAATGATTGGGACTCATTGAGCCTTCTGCTTTACTTGTCATTTTTTTTTTCAAATATGAATACTTTAATAGGAAATATTATGTAATTATTTCAGTTCACAGTTTTCATTTTTCTGAGAAAGTACTTCATAACTTAACTATAAATTACCTACATGGCAATTATATAAGTGAGGAGCTAGATATATCACGTATTTTAAGGAACTCTCCATATCTAGCCATATTTAAATGACAGATCTGGAGTAAGAAATAATGATTAAAAAAAGCATTGTCCAAATACAAAAAGGCATGTAATACGTTCCTTTAAGGCTTAAATAATGACTTAGGAAAGTTGTATCATTCCTTTCAGACACCACTGATTAAACAGATCATGAGAAAGTCAAACTAATGTTAAAATTTGCATGTATTCAAACAAACAAACTTGAGACTAGAATTTGAATCTTCCTGACTTGGATTACTGCTAATTTTGCCAGTTGCTTTACTTGTCATTTGTGCCATCCGCCTTCTCCAGTAGCGTGGCTAGTTGATTTACGTGCAATGCCATGAAAAGTGAGACTTCAAGAATAAGGGTTTCTGGTTTACTCTTGGGAGTGGGATGGAAAACAAAATTTAATGCACGAATTTCAGCAAAAGTACTTCTTAGTACTAGTTAATCTTGTTGATCAGCAATGTAAGTGTTCTGAGTGCAATATATACATAAATTATTTAGTGATTGCATATGTATACATCTAGTTACCTTTGAAGTAAATTTGAACAAGCTTAGGCTGTACTTTGAAAGCACTCCAATGTTCTGAATGGTATGTTGTTGAACATTTAAAATGTTTCCTTAAATTTTTTAAAAATAAATTTATTTTTATTTATTTATTTTTGGCTGCGTTGGGTCTTTGTTGCTGTGCGCAGGCTTTCTCTAGTTTCGGCGAGCGGGGGCTACTCTTCGTGCGGTGCTTGGGCTTCTCATTGCAGTGGCTTCTTTTGTTGTGGAGCACGGGCTCTAGGTGTGCGGGCTTCATTAGTTGTGGCACACGGGCTCAGTAGTTGTGGCTCGCGGGCTCTAGAGTGCAGGCTCAGTAGTTGTGGCGCATGGGCTTAGTTGCTCCGCGGCATGTGGGATCTTCCCGGACCAGGGCTTGAACCCATGTCCCCTGAGTTGGCAGGCGGATTTTTAACCACTGTGCCACCAGGGAAGTCCCTTAAAATTTTAATATCCATGCACAGGTTGAATTCATTTGTGTGCTTCTGGCCTGTACTTGATTAGTTTATTGGGAAGTCATGTTCATTTGAAATGTGTTCTATAATTATTTTACATAGTTTTCCTAACCTGGATATCTCAGGTTGGCTGAACATGATTTCTGTGAAGTGAGCTTCTCATATAATTTGGTATTTTCATTTCTGGGTATAGTTTCAGTTACTGTGGTGTATAATCCCTTTTTGTATCTTTTTTCTGTTTTGTTTTTGAACGCTATAAATGGGATCCTTCTGTATGAGTTTATTTGCAACTTCCTTTTTCTCAACTTTATTGTCCAAATATTCTTCCACCATCTTGTATATAGCTCTAATTCATTCACTTTCACTTCTACCTGGAATTTCATTGTATGTATATTTGCCACTTTGTTTATTATCTGTTGATGGGAATTTAGGTAGTTTCCAGTTTTCTTTTGCTGTTATAAACAGTTCTGCTATGAATACCTTGTATAGGTCTCTTGGTGCACTTGCATCCCTACTGTCTCTAGTATCGTGTTTTAAAAACTTTTTTGTTACTCCTTACAATAAGAAATTTTACATCATGAGACTCAATACATTATCAGATGTATACATATGTAACAAAGTTTCTTGGAGAAAAAAACACGTGTTACTAGTTTGTTTCATTAAGAATAAGGATGCTAATCAAGACCCACTAAGTTGATTTTTGCTACCCACTAACGTTGAGATTTGCAGTTTGAGTAAATTGTGTTGGACCTTATACCTAGCTAGGAGTGGAATTGCTGAATTGTAGGAGAGGTACATTTTCAGCTTTACTGTAGGTAGTGCTGAGTTGTTTTCCAATATAATTGTACCTGTTTATTCTCCTCACTAGTGTATACATGTGATGGCTCCACATTCTGGTCTATACAGTTGACCCTTGAACAACTCGGTGGAGTTCGGGATGCTGACCTCTGTGCAGTTGAAATTCTGCCTATAATTTATAGTTGGCCCTCCATATCCCCTGTTTCTCTTGATCCATGGTTTGGCATCCGCAGATTAAACTAACTGCACGTTGTGTAGTACTGTAGTATTTACTATTGAAAAAATTCTGTGTATAAGACCCTCACATTTCACTCCCGTGTTGTTCAAAGGTCTGCTGTACTTGATGTTGGTAAATACTAAAGTTAGACAGCTTGTTGGGTTGAATTGATACCGTGTCGTTTGTGCATTTCTGCCTACTGAGGGGAGATGTCTTTTCAAATGTTTCCTGGCCATTTTTGTTTCCTTTTCTCAGAAATGGCTGTTGGGTTTGTTTTTCTTTTTGATAGGAGTTCTTTATATGTTCTGAATACTAATTCTCTGTGGATCATGTATCACAAATGTCTTTTCCCATTTTGTGGCTTGTTTTCACTTTTGTATAGTTTCTTTGTTAATAAAAGTTAAACATTTTAATTTAGTTGAATTTCTCAGGATTTCCCTTTTATGGTTTGTACTTTGTGTCTTGTTTAAGAAATCCTTTCCTACCTCAAGGTTATAAAGGTATTCTTGCATGGTGTGGTATAAAGTTCAATGTTGCCTTTCACAATTGTTTTCCCAGGAATTGATTTTTGTTTCTTCCCTTCTATGCTGCTGTTTTCTTTTCTCCAAAGTTCCACTACTTAGCATTTCAGTTTTTTTTTTAAGGACTAAAATGTGTGAATTTAGTAGATACTTTGAAATAAATCTTTGAGTTACTAGTATTATGTATTGTCCACACCTTGCTTTTAGAGTCATAGGTAAATAATTATGTAAGAATGTTAAGGTATGGATAGTTATCTAGTAAACTTTGAAGTGTTCACTCTCCCCCAACCCCCATATGACATTATAGATTTGTACATATTTCAGGGATGCCAGTGTTCGCATGTGGTTTTCTTAAGTTGTTATGGACATTTGTTGTGAAGTAGTCTGGTTAGTTGTTTTCTTAAAGTTGCAGCTCTTTGTGCTTGGTATTTTGCAGTTTTACGGTAGTGCACTGTGACTGTGGACCTATTTCTCTATATCCAACTAATACTCAGAGTATACATATAATCTGAGGAATCAGATCTTTCTTCAGTTTTGGAAAATTCTCAGCTATTTAAATATTGCTTCTGTTATTTTTACTTTTCTTCTCTTTCGGTAGAGCTATGTTGGAGTCTTTTAGTTTATCCTCTGTGTATTTTAATTGCTCTTTCAGTTTTTAAAAAAAATTTTTTCTATGCCTTATACCAGGTGAATTTGGTACAGTGTAGCAATTTACTTTTTCCCTCTGCTACTGTCCAGCCTAGAGTTTATTCTGTCTATTGAGTCTACATGCCACTATTTACAATTTTCATTTCTTAGATTTGAAATTGCTTTTTCATATATACCTGCCTGTTTCAGTTCTCTGTTTTTGTTTTATAACCGTTGTGCTATTTTATAAAAAGATTCCTTTATCTCTCGGACATCTTCAACATGTTCAAATTTAAAAATTTTTGTCAGGGCTTCCCTGGTGGCGCAGTGGTTAAGAATCCGCCTGCCAGTGCAGGGGACATGGGTTCGAGCCCTGGTCTGGGAAGATCCCACATGCTGCGGAGCAACTAATCCCGTGCGCCACAGCTGCTGAGCCTGTGCTCTAGAGCCTGTGAGCCACAACGACCGAGCCCATGCGCCACAACTACTGAAGCCCGCATGCCTAGAGCCTGTGCTCCACAACAAGAGGAGCCACTGCAATGAGAAGCCCGTGCACCGCAACGAGGAGTGGCCCCACTCTCCGCAACCAGAGAAAAGCCCGCGCGCAGCAACGAAGACCCAACGCAGCCAAAAATAAAATAAAATAAAATAAATAAAATAAAAAAATTTTTTTGTCAGGCTGTTTCATAAAACTAACACCGTCTGGTGTGAATTCATGTTTTTATTGGTTTTTTCCCCCCCTCATCATTAGATTTCTTCCTATGTTTTGGATTATTGGTTTATTAAGTTCATTTTAAGTGGAGTTTTTTTTTTTTTTACCCTTTTCTCAGTGATTATTCCCACCCCCACCTCCAAATTATTTATTTATTTTTAACCGTTTCTATCTGGCCCACTCTTCCTCTAGTTGCAAACTAGGTTTGTTCTGGGACAGTTAAAAGAAAAATGCAAGGTGGAAAGAAGTGTTTCTAATATGAAATCGTACTGAGAAAGAGGGAGATAAGGATGTGTGTGTGTGTTTGTGTGTGTGTATGTGTGTGTGTATATATATATGTAGAGAGAGAGAGGGAGCAAGAGCGCAAGTTCATATTTAGAAGAGTATTGAATGAAATCTAAAAAAAAATGACAGTTTGTTATGGGGGAGAGGAACATAGTGTAGAAGAGCACTACACTATTTATGTTCTGAATTTTCCTTTTTTTTTAGACCTGACTTTGGAGCCATGTAAATGTTTTACATAATTATTAAAAAATTTTCTTAGGTCTCTAAAAATTAAAAGTAAAACAAAATAAATGAATTTTACATGTATTCACTTGGTGGACACCAGAGTGAAACTAGGCCAAGTGACTTTAAAAGACAATGACTTGACTGACTGATGATATTCCCCCCTGGAATAGACCCTGGGAAGAGAGTGCAGGAAGGATGGCAAAGAAGGAAAACAAGTCTTGAACTATTATAATCGTAATTTTGGTGGCAGTGTATATGTTGTATTTCAGTACTGTGTAATGTGTTTATTGTGGGCTAATTGAAATGAGTGACTATATTGGTTTTGTTGAAAACAAACTTTTAGCATTATTTAAAGTAGATGTAGTTTTTTTTTTTTAATACTTCTGATGTGGAGCATTTTTTAAAGACTTTATTGAATTTGTTACAGTATTGCTTCTGTTTTGGTTTTTTGGCCACAAGCCATGTGGGATCTCAGCTCCCCGACTAGGGATCAAACCTGCACCCCCTGCATTAGAAGGCGAAGCCTTAACCACTGGACTGCCAGGGAAATCCCATTTTTAAAATTGAAGTATAGTTGATTTACAATGTTGTGTTAATTTCTGCTGTACAGCACAGTGATTCAGTTATACATATATATATATATATACATTCTTTTTAAAAATATATTCCTTTGTTGTGATTTTTATCCTAGGATATTGAATATAGTTCTCTGTGCTATACAGTAGGACCTTGTTTACCCATTCTATATATAAATGCTTACATCTGCTAACCCCAACCTCCCACTACTCCTCCCTCCCCCAACCCCCTCCCCCATGGCAACCACCAGTCTCTTCTCTATGTCTGTGATTCTGTTTCTATTTCATAGATAGGTTCATCTGTGTCATATTTTAGATTCCACATATAAGTGATATCATGATATTTGCCTTTCTCTTTCTGACTTACTTCACTTAGTGTGATAATTTCAACATTGTATCCATGTTGCTAAAGCAGATGTAGTGATATTAAATAAAAACCCTATAGTACTAAATTTGAGTAGAAGCATCTGTATGCACTCATGCAGTAACTTAACTTATTAAAATGTATGCATTTTGTGGCCCTGTTGACTTAAAAGGCCTAGAAACAGTGACCAATCCAATAGCACTCTTTTTTGTTTTGTTTTGTTTTGTTTTTTGCGGTACGCGGGCCTCTCACTGTTGTGGCCTCTCCCATTGCAGAGCACAGGCTCCGGACGCGCAGGCTCAGCGGCCATGGCTCACGGGCCCAGCTGCTCCGTGGCATGTGGGATCTTCCCGGACCGGGGCACGAACCCGTGTCCCCTGCATCAGCAGGCGGACTCTCAACCACTGCGCCACCCGGGAAGCCCCCCAATAGCACTCTTGATGCTCACATTGTGGTCTTTAAATACCTTTTCACAATAAAAGTAAACTAGTGCTCAGAATGGGCATTTTCCCAGTCTCAGGCAGGAAATGTAGGAGATGAGCCTGCATATATTAATTATCAATAGTACCACAAGCTCAGAGGCTTACAATAACACACATTTGCACCACTCCCTTAACTGGGTCCTCTGCTACAGGGTTTCACAAAACTGCTCTTATGGTGTTGTCCATGGCAGGGGTCTCATCTGAGGTTCAGCTGGGGAAAGATCTGCTTCCAAGTTCATGTGGTTGTTGGCAGCATCCAGTTCCTTGGAGGGTGCCCAACTGAAAGCCTTAATTTCTTGTTGGCTGTTGTCTGGGAGGCTGTTCTTAGCTCCTTGCCTCATGACCCTCTCCACAGGCAGCTTACAACATGGCAGCTGCTTTCTTCAAAGCCAGTAAGGGAGAGAAAGAGTGTCCTATTAACAGGGGTTACAGTCTTATGTGATATAACTGTGTATATGTAATCATTTTTAACATTCTGTCACTTTTGTCATATTTTACTGATTAGAAGCAAGTCACAGGTCCCACTCATACTTAATGGAGGGGATTGTACAAAGGTGAGAATGCCAGGAGAGCAACTTCAGTTTCTTTTTTTTCCCTAGAATGTTTTGTCAGAAAGCAATAGAGCAACTAAAAACTATGAGGGTAGTGTCAAAACAACCTAGGAGCCATCCTGAATAAGATCCCATTGGTCAAAAGGGGGACAATTTCATTATATGCAGATGATATGATACTATATATAGAAAACCCTAAAGACTCCACATAAACACTACTAGAACTGATAAATGAATTCAGCAAGGTAGCAGGATACAAGATTAACATACAGAAATTGGTTGTGTTTCTTTACACCAACAATGAAATATCAGAAAGGGAATGTAAAAAAAACAATGCTTTTAAATATCGCAGCCCCAAAAATAAAATACTTAGGAATAAGCCTCACCAAGGAGGTGAAAGACTTATATGCTGAGAACTGTAAAACATTAATAAAGGAAATTGAAGATGATACAAAGAAATGGAAAGATATCCCATGCTCTTGGATTGGAAGAATTAATATTGTTAAAATGGCCATACTACCCAAAGCAATCTATAGATTAAATGTGATCCCTATCAAATTACCCATGACCTTTTTCACAGAACTAGAACAAATAATTTTAAGATTCATATGGAACCATAAAAGACCAGAATTGCCAAAGCAATCCGGAAGAAAAAGAACAAATTGGGAGGCTTAACGATCCCAGACTTCAGACAATACTACAAAGCATGGTACTGGCACAAAAACAGGCATATGGATCAATGGACAGAATAGAGAGCTCAGAAATAAACCCACACACCTAGGATCAATTAATCTAAGACAAAGGAGGCAAGAATATACAATGGGAGGGGATTCCCTGGTGGTCCAGTGGTTAGAACTTCATGCTTCCACTGTAGGGGGTGCAGGTTTGATCCCTGGTTGGGGAACTAAGATCTCGCATGTTGGTGCGGAGCAGCCAAAAAAAAAAGAATATACAATGGGAAAAAGTCTCTCCAGCAAGTGGTGTTGGAAAAGTTGGACAGCCACATGTAAATCAAAGAAGTTATAATGTGCCCTCTCACCATACACAAAAATAAACCCAAAATGGCTTAAAGACTTAAACATAAGACATGATACCATAAAACTCCTAGAAGAGAACATAGGCAAAACATTCTTTGACATAAATTGTACCAGTGTTTTCTTAGGTCAGTCTCCTAAGGCAATAGAAATAAAAGCCAAAGTAAACAAATGGGACCTAATCAAACTTACAAGCTTTTGCACAGCAAAGGAAACCATAAAACAAAAAGACAACCTACAGAATGGGAGAAAATGTTTGCAAATGATGCTACTGACAAGGGATTAATTTCTAAAATACACAAACAGCTCATACAACTTGACAACAAAAAAACAAACAACCCAATCGAAAAATGGCAGACGACCTTAATAACATTTCTCCAAAGAAGAAATACAGATGGCCCATAGGCACATGAAAAGATGCTCAACATTGCTAATTATTAGAGAAATGCAAATCAAAACTACAGTGAGGTACCACCTCATGCCGGTCAGAATGGCCATCATTAAAAAGTCTACAAATAAATGCTGGAGAGGGTGGGGAGAAAAGGAAGCTTCCTACACTGTTGGTGGGAATGTAAGTTGGTGCAGCCACTATGGAAAACAGAATGGAAGTTCTGCAGAAAACTAAAAAAAGAATTACCATATGATCCAGCAGTCCCACTCTTGGGCAGATATTCAGACAAAACTGTAATTCAAAAAGATACAAGATACACTTACCCCTATGTTCATAGCAGCACTATTCACAGTAGCCAAGACATGGAAACAACGTGAATGTCTATCGACAGATGAATGGATAAAGAATAAGTGGTACATACATACAATGGAATACTACTCAGCCATAAAAAAGAACTAAATGATGCCATTTGCAGCAACATGGATGCAACTAGAGATTATCATACTAAGTGAAGTAAGTCGAAGAGAAAGACAAATACCATATGATATCACTTATATGTGGAATCTAAAATATGACACAAATCAACCTATCTTGGGAACAGAAACAGGGGCATGGAGAATAGACTGGTGGTTGCCAAGTGGGAAGGGGGTAGGAGAGGGTTTGATTGGGAGTTTGGGATTAGCAGATGCAAACTGGTATATACAGAATGGATAAACAACAAGGTCCTGTATAGCACAGGGAGCTATATTCAGTATCCTGCGGTAAACCATAATGGAAGAGAATATGAAAAAGAATGTATATATGTGTGTAATTGAGTCACTTTGCTGTACAGCAGTAATAAACACAATATTGTAATTCAACTGTGCTTCAATAAAAATACATTTAAAAAAAGGGACAATTTGGGGCTTCCCTGCTGGTGCAGTGGTTGAGAGTCCGCCTGCTGATTCAGGGGACACGGGTTCGTGCCCCGGTCCGGGAAGATCCCACATGCCGTGGAGCGGCTGGGCCCGTGAGCCATGGCCGCTGGGCCCGCGCATCTGGAGCCTGTGCTCCGCAACGGGAGAGGCCACAACAGTGAGAGGCCTGCGTACCGCAAAAAAAAAAAAAAGAAAAAAAAAGGGACAGTTTGAACATCAGTAAAGAAAATAACTAATGAACTGAAACAAGTATGTTTAATCTTTGAGCCCGTAATGATGCTAAAACTTAAAAAAAATACTTTAGTTGCTGTTGGGCTAACTCATTATTTTGACAGTTTTGATAAATAAAGAAAAATAAGCATTTATCCTACTTTCCTTATATGAATTGGAGCTTGGGGTGACCAAATAAGAGAATTTTCTTTCTATAGATGTATTCTAATAAAGATTGATAGACTTTATTTATTTATTAAATATTTTTTGGCTGTGTTGGGTCTTCGTTGCTGCGTGTGGGCTTTCTCTAGTAGCTACTCTTCATTGTGTGCAGGCTTCTCATTGCGGTGGCTTCTCTTTTGTGGAGCATAGGCTCTAGGCTTGCAGGCTTCAGTAGTTGTGGCACGTGAGCTCAGTAGTTTTGGCTATGGGCTCTAGAGTGCAGGCTCAGTAGTTGTGGCACACAGGCTTAGGTGCTCCGCGGCAGGTGGGATCTTCCTGAACCAGGGCTCGAACCTGTGTCGCCTGCATTGATAGGCAGATTCTTAACCATTGCGCCACCAGGGAAGTCTCAGTGATAGGCTTAGACTGTCACCATTTTGCATCTCCTAATGAATAATGTCTAGGCAAAGTTCACCAATAGTTGGTAGTATCCCAAAAAGATATCCAGATATTAGATACATCGTTTTGGAAGTATGCCATGCTGTCTGTGCCTTAATCTTGCCCTCAGGTTATAATCCTGAATCTGATCTAGCCTTTAAATTTAACTACCAGTTTATAGGAAATAGAAGACAAAACAAAAACAAAACACCAAAAAAACTTGTTAACACTATGGGGATGCCATCAACAAAATTCATACTGAGAATCTTTACAGGACAACTGCCTGGTTTTTCCAACCCAAAATTCTAAGAATTGCAAGAAAGTGAATAATAAAAGATACAGGGATGATGAATGAAAGGAGACGAGATAAATACAGTAAGTCCTCTACATACGAAAGAGTTCCGTTCTGAGTGTGTTCACAAGTCTAATTTGCTCATAAGTCCAAGTTAGCCTAGGTACCCAACTAACACAATCAGCTATATAATACTGTACTGTAATAGGTTTATAATACTTTTCACACAAAAAATAAAACATTTAAAATCTTACGGTACAGTATGTTGAAAAGTACAGCGGTACAGTATAACAGCTGGCATACAGGGACTGGCATCGAGTGAAGAGGCAAGAAGAGTTATTGACTGGAGGAGGAGAGGAGGGGGGAGATGGTAGAGCTGAAGGATCGTCAGCAATAGGAGACGGAGGGCAAGCTGCCATTTCACTCATGCCTGACATTCATGGAACGCACGTTGGCATCTTTGAAAGCTTGCAACTCTGAGGTTCGTATGTAGGGGACTTACTGTACATCAATCAATACAGAATAACTGAAAAAATATTTACACAGCAGTTGGGGAGATGTGAATACTGGCTTGATATTTGATATTAAGGGATGATTGTTAATTTTAAATTTGCTGTGAGCCTGGATTTTTGTCTTTCCTCTCCAGGCTCAGAGCTCCTGTAGAGCTATATAGCTATAGGTAATAGGTTTTCAGCCTGATTCTTTTTTTTTTTTTTTTTAACTTAAAAAAAATTATTTTTGGCTGCCTTGGGTCTTCGTTGCTGCGTGCAGGCTTTCTCTAGTTGCAGCGAGCAGAGGCTTCTCTTCGTTGCAGTGCGTGGGCTTCTCATTGCAATGGCTTCTCGTTGTGGAGAATGGGCTCTGGGGTGCTTGGGATTCAGTAGTTGTGGCTCGCGGGCTCTAGAGCGCAGGCTCAGTAGCTGTGGGGCACAGGCTCAGTTGCTCCGCTGTGGCAGGTGGGATCTTCCCGGACCAGGGATTGAACCCATGTCCCTTGCATTGGCAGGCATATTCTTAACCACTGTGCCACCAGGGATGTACCCAGCCTGATTCTTTTTCATACATCTTCTTTCTCCCCCCACCCCCCCATCCAAGCTGTGCAAATTCTATTTCCATACCCACCTCTTGGTGTCAAGCAGCAAACCTGGTTCTGTTCTGTTGCTGTTACCTGTGGGAGCTGAACTTCTCTGACCATTTGCCTGCTATAGAGTCAGTATCCAGCCATCTTTCCCATTCTTTATTCCCTGTGCTCCATTTTAGGTACTGTATGGTTTATTCTTTTGAATTTTTATTGTTTCTAACTCAGGGATATATTTATTTTCATTTTGGGTTCAGCCATATCTTTTTGATAATCTTATTTTTCATCCCTTGTTATTTTTTAAATTGAAGTATAGTAGATTTATAATGTGTTAGTTTCTGGTGTACAGCAAAGTGATTCAGTTATATACTTTTTTATATTCTTTTTCAGTGTGGTTTATCACAGGATATTGAATATAGTTCCCTGTGCTATACAGTAGGACCTTGTTTTTTTTTTCTTTTTTATTCATGTATAGTTGATGTACAATAAGATATAATTTACAGGTATACAATGTAGTGATATACAGTTTGTTTTATTTCCCTCAATCCCAAACT
>NC_041224.1:137389549-137394519 GCF_002837175.3 Physeter macrocephalus
GTAAATAAGTTCATTTGTATCATTTTTTTTTTTAGATTCCACATATAAGTGATATCATATGATTTCTTTTCCTCTGTATGACTTACTTCACTCAGTATGACAATCTAGGTCCATCCATGTTGCTGCAAATGGCATTATTTTAGTCTTTTTAATGGCTGAGTAATAGTCCATTGTATATATGTACCACAACTTCTTTTCTTTCCTCTGTCGATGGTCATCCATGATTTTAAGTATTTGGAATAGAAGCATCCTTATTGGAAGTCTTCATCTCTTCATTTCTACCTATTATAATCTTGTTTTTGAAGCACAACTTAGTGTATCCTGAGTGCTCTAGTTTAGTGATCTGTTCTCTTCCTTTGCTCAAATCTGCTCTCTTTTAATCTTTTCTTTAAAATTATTTTTTATTTTTATTTATTTTTTTATTTTGGCTATGCTCTGTGCCTTGTGGGATCTCAGTTCCCCCACCAGGGATTGCACCCGTGCCATTGTAGTGAAAGTGCTGAATCCTAACCACTAGACCACCAGGGAACTCCCTGCCCCCTTTGAATCTTGTTGGGTGTTTTTCAACTTTATAGAACAAATCTGATTTTAGTATCACACTAACTTGTTATGACTACAGTCAGTAAAAATCCTAAAGCCTTGAAGTATGATTCTTGTTGCTGCTAGTTCATCTCACTCATCCTGTTTCTTTAGTCTGTTTGGAGTACAGGTATTCCTTGCTAGTCCAACTCAGGTTGGGTAATTTTTTTCTTTTTTGAGGTAGCACTGCTATCCCTTGCTGTCTGAACTCTTGTTGCTTATTGTTCCAAACTTGGGAATCTAATATATGTATCCTTTGTTTAATGACTTGAATTCATTCTTGAAAATTATGCTGCTAAGTGAAAAACCATTACATGAAAACATGTTTCCTTTAATTTTTTCCTACATATAAACTTTATTTTTTTAATTGAAGTATAGCTGATTTACAATGTTTCAGTTGTATAGCAAAGTGATTCAGTTATATATATATGTATTATATATTTTTGTATATATAAATTTTAAGATTCTTTTCCATTATAGGTTATTACAAGATTGAATATAGTTCTCTGTGTTATACAGTAGGTCCTTATTATATGTTTTTATTAATAGTGTGTATTCGTTAAAGCATATTTTCATTCATTTTTAATGGGAAATTATGCTGTGTTGTATCTCAACCAATTTTTACACAAAGGAAAATATTAATCTAGCAATGAAGATGAGTTTATACAAGTGTAAGCAACACTTTGAAAGTAAATAAATACACTTGATCTTAAAATGTAATGTGATAGGGACTTCCCTGGTGGCACAGTGGTTAAGAATCTGCCTGCCAACGCAGGGGACTTGGGTTTGAGCCTTGGTCCGGGAAGATCCCACATGCCGTGGAGTAACTAAGCCCATGTGCCACAACTACTGAGACTGTGCTCTAGAGCCCATGAGCCACAACTACTGAGCCCGCGTGCTGCAGCTATTGAAGCCCGTGCGCCTAGAACCCGTGCTCCACAATAAGAGAAGCCACCGCAATGAGAAGCCTGTGCACCGCAATGAAGAGTAGCCCCCGCTCACCGCAACTAGAGAAAGCGTGCGTGTAGCAATGAAGACCCAATGCAGCCAAAAATAAATAAATAAATTTGTTTTAAAAAAATGTAATGTGATAAAATGAAGGTGTATTGTATTATACTTGCCAAAGGAGGAAGAGAAAAGTTGGTTGTGGTGGTGGTTGATAAGGTGTAATTCTTTGGAAAGTCTATTCTTACTATACCATTTTTTTCACCAATTTCAACCTTTCTGGAGCTCAGGGTTATCTTACATTCAGTCTGCACTTAAAAGTCAAATTGTGGTACAGATAAGCTCCTTTAGTGGAATAAAGGCCAAACACAAGTCCTTTAAGCAATGTGGAAATAGAATACAGACAGAAAATACTGAAGAGTTGTAGGAGATGATAGCTTTGCATCCCTCTTGCTTGGCAATATGTGCACAAAGCACATGTTCTCAGTTCATCCGAATGTGTGCAGTACATCAATACATATGATGTGTTCCAACTGGATACCATTGTATTGATTAAATTGTTGAGTGTACCTTTAGCTGAAATTATAATGTTAAAATTTTTATTCTTCATAGAATATTTATGTGTATTTTAGGCAAATAATAACTAATGTTTAAAATAGTCGTTTGAAAAGCAGTACTTTTCAAGAGTCATTTGATGAAAACCAGTTAACTGAACGATCATATGAGGTGGGTCTGTAGATTGTAATAACATGGTATCCCTCCTTATCTGAGATAGCTGTTGGAATTCCTCCTGTTCCAGCTCGGGAACTGAAAGAGTTTGGTAGCAAAGGATAAATTAAAATCTTACTTTAAGAAACATTTTTAGTTGGTTTGTCCTTTGTTCTCCTATTCTGAGTTCAGCACATCTTTGTAAACTGGCAAGCTTGTTGTATTATCAGGATAATGGATGGATTAAAATGTGACTAAGGTCAGGCAAAGAAGAGTCTGATACATAATAATACTCTTTCTAAACTATTAATTGGCAACTTTGGGATATGATTATTTAACCTATTAAATATTCTCTGATTTCTGCTGCTCTTTGGCCATGTTTTAGTACTTATCTATCTTGTTTCCAAGTATAGCTTGTATACATTATCAAGTGTTTTGCCAAAATCAGATATTCTAATTTTTCCTAATTTAGTAAACCTTTTATTAAAAAAAAAAGACATTGAAATGACTTGTTTATAGTGAATGACTTTCGATGCTCCTAAATTTTTTAGGACATTGTGACATTGTCTGGATTTACACACAGTGAATTCACCAATTTTAATTCGATTGCTTTCTGCTATTTTTAGTATATGATAGGTTTTACTTTTACTTTTTTTTTTAACCTCTTCAGGCATCTTCTAATAGTGGGGAAAGCAGAAGTCTTTCAGGGATCTTGAAATGTAGGATCCTGGCAGCTGTGTACTGTCTGTTGAAGGCAGTTCTGTATCTATCTTTGCATGGCTCTTGAGGTTGTGTTAATATGGTTTCTAAGCAGTGTTCAGAGCAAGATGGCTGTAGGATAAGGACCTCTACTTGTGACTGTATTTCATTTTTTTCTAGCTTTATTGAGGTGTAAGTGACATAACATTGTGTAAGTTTATTAGCAGCTTTGAAGTTTATAATACATTATTGTTGACTGTAATCACGGCTGCGCATTAGAGCTCCAGGACTTTTTAATGTACTAGTTGCAAGTTTGTACCCTCAAAAAACAACTCCCCAAAGCCCCAGGTAACCACCACTCTTCTGTGTTACTATGAATTCAAGATTCCACATGTGATACCATACAGTATTTGTCTTTGTCTTATTTAGCATAATGCTCTCAAAGTCTGTCCATGATATTGCAAATGGCAGGGTTTTCGTCTTTCTCATGGCCAAATAATATTCCATCGTATATATGTATCACACTTTTAAAATCTATTCATCTGTCAGTGAACTCTTAGGTTGTTTCCGTGTCTTGGCTATTGTAAATAATGCTGCAGTGAACATGGATATCATGTTGGAGATATCTCTTTGAGATACTGATTTCATTTCCACTGCATATTTACCCAGTGGAATTGGGTTTTCTGGATTATATGGTAGTTCTATTTTTAATTTTTTGAGGAACCTCCATACTGTTTTCCAGAGTGACTGCACCAATTTACATTCTCACCAACGGTACACAGAGGTTTTCTTTTCTCCATATCCTTGCCAGCACTTGTTAACTCTTGTCTTTTTGATGATAGCCATTATAACAGGTGTAAGGTGATATCTTATTGTAGTTTTGACCTTTGCATTTTCCCCATGACCAGTGATATTGAGCACCTTTTCATGTACTTGTTGGCCATTTGTATACCTTCTTTGGAAAAATGTCTATTCGGGTCCTTTGCCCATTTAAAAAAATATATTTTTTGGCTTTTGAGTTGTATGAATTTTTTATATATTTTAGGTATTAATCCTTTATCTGGCATATGGTTTGCAAATATTTTCTTCCATTCTGTAGGTTGCCTTTTCATTTTGTTGATCATTTCTTTGCTGTGTAGAAGCTTTTTAGTTTGATGTAGTCCCACTTGTCTATTTTTGTTTTTGTTGCATATGCTTTTGGTGTCATACACCAAAAAATCACTGCCAAGACCAATGTCAAAGAGCTTTTCCCCAGTGTTTTCTTCTAGGAGGTTTATAGTTTCAGGTCTTAAATTTACATCTTTAATCCATTGTGAGTTAATTTTTGAGTGTTGTAAGATAGGGGTCCAGTTTCATTTTTTTTTTTAACATCTTTATTGGAGTATAATTGCTTTACAATGGTGTGTTAGTTTCTGCTTTACAACAAAGTGAATCAGTTATACATATACATATGTTCCCGTATCTCTTCCCTCTTGCTACCCTTCCCCCTCCCCATATCCTCAAGTCCATGCTCTAGTAGGTCTGTGTTTTATTCCCGTCCCACCCCTAGGCTCTTCATGACATTGTTTTTTTTCTTAGATTCCATATATATATGTGTTAGCATACGGTATTTGTTTTTCTCCTTCTGACTTACTTCACTCTGTATGACAGACTCCAGGTCCATCTACTTCACTACAAATAACTCAATTTCGTTATTTTTTATGGCTGGGTAATATTCCATTGTATATATGTGCCACATATATTCTTTATCCATTCATCTGTTGATGGACACTTAGGTTGCTTCCATGTCCTGGCTGTTTAAATAGAGCTGCAGTGAACATTTTGGTACATGACTTTTTTTGAATTATGGTTTTCTCAGGGTATATGCCCAGTAGTGGGATTGCTGGGTCATATGGTAGTTCTATTTGTAGTTTTTTAAGGAATGTCCACACTGTTCTCCATAGTGGCCGTATCAGTTTACATTCCCACCAACAGTGCAAGAGTGTTCCCTTTTCTCCACACCCTCTCCAGCATTTATTGTTTCTAGATTTTTTGATGAT
>NC_041224.1:137398205-137398332 GCF_002837175.3 Physeter macrocephalus
CTGTCCTCAGTTCTTTTCATTCTTTTTTCTTTATTCTGCTCTGCAGTAGTTATTTCCACTTTTTTATCTTCCAGGGCACTTGTCCGTTCTTCTGCCTCAGTTATTCTGCTATTGATCCCATCTAGAG
>NC_041224.1:137398832-137400670 GCF_002837175.3 Physeter macrocephalus
TATCATAAATGGGTGTTGAATTTTGTCAAAAGCTTTCTCTGCATCTATTATGATCATATGGTTTTTCTCCTTCAGTTTGTTGATATAGTGTATCACATTGATTGATTTGCATATATTGAAGAATCCTTGCATTCCTGGAATAAACCCCACTTGATCATGGTGTATGATCCTTTTAATGTGCTGTTGGATTCTGTTTGCTAGTATTTTGTTGAGGATTTTTGCATCTATGTTCATCAGTGATATTGGCCTGTAGTTTTCTTTCTTTGTGACGCCTTTGTCTCGTTTTGGTATCAGGGTGATGGTGGCCTCATAGAATGAGTTTGGGAGTGTTCCTCCCTCTGCTATCTTTTGGAAGAGTTTGAGAAGGATAGATGTTAACTCTTCTCTAAATGTTTGATAGAATTCGCCTGTGAAGCCATCTGGTCCTGGGCTTTTGTTTGTTGGAAGATTTTTAATCACAGTTTCAATTTCAGTGCTTGTGATTGGTCTGTTCATATTTTCTATTTCTTCCTGGTTCAGTCTCGGCAGCTTGTGCATTTCTAAGAATTTGTCCATTTCTTCCAGGTTGTCCATTTTATTGGCATACAGTTGCTTGTAGTAATCTCTAATAATCTTTTGTATTTCTGCAGTGTCAGTTGTTACATCTCCTTTTTCATTTCTAATTCTATTGATTTGAGTCTTCTCCCTTTTATTCTTGATGAGTCTGGCTAATGGTTTATCAATTTTATTTATCTTCTCAAAGAACCAGCTTTTAGTTTTATTGATCTTTGCTATTGTTTCCTTCATTTCTTTTTCATTTATTTCTGATCTGATCTTTATGATTTCTTTCCTTCTGCTAAATTTGGGGTTCTTTTGTTCTTCTTTCTCTAATTGCTTTAGGTGCAAAGTTAGGTTGTTTATACGAGATGTTTCCTGTTTCTTAAGGTAGGATTGTATTGCTATAAACTTCCCTCTTAGAACTGCTTTTGCTGCATCCCATAGGTTTTGGGTCGTCGTGTCTCCATTGTCATTTGTTTCTAAGTATTTTTTGATTTCCTCTTTGATTTCTTCAGTGATCACTTCGTTATTAAGTAGTGTATTGTTTAGCCTCCATGTGTTTGTATTTTTTACAGATCTTTTCCTGTAATTGATATCTAGTCTCATAGCGTTGTGGTCAGAAAAGATACTTGATATGATTTCAATTTTCTTAAATTTGCCAAGGCTAGATTTGTGACCCAATATATGATCTATCCTGGAGAATGTTCCATGAGCACTTGAGAAAAATGTGTATTCTGTTGTTTTTGGATGGAATGTCCTATAAATATCAATTAAGTCCATCTTGTGTAATGTATCATTTAAAGCTTGTGTTTCCTTATTTATTTTCATTTTGGATGATCTGTCCATTGGTGAAAGTGGGGTGTTAAAGTCCCCTACTATGATTGTGTTACTGTCGATTTCCCCTTTTATGGCTGTTAGTATTTGCCTTATGTATTGAGGTGCTCCTATGTTGGGTGCATAAATATTTACAATTGTTATATCTTCTTCATGGATCGAACCCTTGATCATTATATAGTGTCCTTCTTTGTCTCTTGTAATAGTTTTTACTTTAAAGTCTATTTTGTCTGATATGAGAATTGCTACTCCAGCTTTCTTCTGATTTCCATTTGCATGGAATATCTTTTTCCATCCCCTCACTTTCAGTCTGTATGTGTCCCTAGGTCTGAAGTGGGTCTCTTGTAGACAGCATATATATGGGTCTCGTTTTTGTATCCATTCAGCCAGTCTGTGTCTTTTGGTGGGAGCATTTAATCCATTTACATTTAAGGTAATTATCAATATGTATGTTCCTATTACCATTT
>NC_041224.1:137402967-137448198 GCF_002837175.3 Physeter macrocephalus
CGAAGGGGCTTCTAGTGTGTGGGAACCTTTCCTCCTTCACAGCTCCCTCCCACTGGTGCAGGTCCCGTCCCTATTCTTTTGTCTCTGTTCATTCTTTTTTCTTTTGCCCTACCCAGGTACATGGAGAGTTTCTTGCCTTTTGGGATGTCTGAGGTCTTCTGCCAGCATTCACTAGGTGTTCTATAGAAGCAGTTCCACGTGTAGATGTATTTCTGATGTATCTGTGGGGAGGAAGGTGATCTCCACGTCTTACTCTTCGCCATCTTCTCTCCTCCCCCAGTTTCATTCTTTTGTGTTTGAATATTCAGGTTTCCCATCACCATTTGTTAAAGAGACAATCTTTTCCCCATTGTGTATTCTTGGCTCCCATGTCAAATATTAGTCCACTGTATATGTGTGGATTTATTTCTGGGTTCTTGATTCTGTTCCGTTGGTTTGTCTGTTTCTGTGCCACTACCATACTGTTTTGATTACTGTATCTTTGTAGTATAATTTGAAATAAAGTGTGATGATTCCAGCTTTTGTCTTTCTCAAGTTTGCTTTGGCTGTTTGGGGTCTTTTTGTGGTTCCATATGAATTTTAGCATTGTTTTTCTTTTTCTGTAAAAAATGCTGTTGGAATTGTGTTAGGGATTGCACTGAATCTATACCTGTATGACTTTGGGTAGTATGGATGTTTTAACAGTATTAAAATTTTCTTGGTACCTGAACACACAATATCTTTTCACACAATATCTTTCCATTTATATGTATCATTTTCAACTTCTTTCATTATTGTCTTACAGTTGTTTTTGTGCAGGTCTTTCACCTCCTTGGTTGCATTTATTCATAAGTATTGTTTTTGGTGCTATATTTTAGGCTTCTAATAACTGATCACCTTTGAACCTCTTAAGTCATATTTCTGTTGCTTGAAAGGGAGTCTTGGCAATCACAAATTTTGAATGCTCACTGTATTTCAATTTTGTAACTAGGTAATTTATAAACCAACTTTAAGAATGTGGGAATTCATTTTGTGAAATTCTAGAGATGCGATTTTTTCTTGGGTATTGTTCTTAGATTAACTTCTCTCACTGTTATTTGCTTAGTTTGCTTATTGGGAACAGTATCAAGAATGGAACGAACAGCCAAAAAAAAATAAAAAAATTTTTTTTTTTATTTTGTGGGGGCTGCTGTTGTAGGTTTAAATGTTAAAATACAAAGTGTGTACTTATTTCCAATTAATGGTAATTTTATCAGGACTATTTGATTTTTATTTTTCTGTTATATACTTCTTTTGCAGCTTCAAGAATGTTATAACGAAGTCCATATTATGATAAAAAGTCCCTGATTTTGTGTTTCACAGTACTGGTGGACATAAATGGGATTGATGTATACTATAGTTATAAAGGTTTATTTTGAAAGAAAATCCATAATCATAAGGACTACCTGTATAAAGCTATT
This sequence comes from Physeter macrocephalus, assembly GCF_002837175.3. Lineage (NCBI taxonomy): Eukaryota > Metazoa > Chordata > Mammalia > Artiodactyla > Physeteridae > Physeter > Physeter macrocephalus. Next base: position 137,404,407 of record NC_041224.1, read on the forward strand.
TATGTTAATGAAGTAAACTTTTTTTCTTCCCAGATTCATGCTGGTTGTCTTTTAGCCAGTTAAAATCTGACAGTGCTATGTGTTGAGCACTGACTCTGTAGGGCTTGCTGGTATTTGGGCGAGAACATATAGATCAGTAGGAGAGTCACTGATTTGGCATGTTAAATTTCAGTAGTATAAAGCAAACCTTGTGTAACAAGTAAGTAAAAATCTTTAGTGATTTTTTTTAAACCATAATTTTCAAGGTACAGTATCACTAGAAGTTGTTTACATAAGATTGTGAGTATAAAAGCAAATGCTGCTTATTTTGGTGAATGAGGATGGGAAAATTTCTTACTATTTTAAGATTCTTTAACTTCATGGGCTAATAATTTATTAACAGAGGTAATGTTTCAGAAAAAAATAGGAAAATGAAAATATATAAGTAGTTTCCTATCTAATTTGTATATACTTTCATTTTGAATATGTATAAGATTTTGCTGTTTATTTACAATTTTGTTTTTTGTGTAGACTTTGTGTCTCTTTGATTTCTTTTCAATAGCAGAGTTAAGGAGTTTGTGGAATACTGTTAAAATAAAAATTGAAATTTAGGCTGTAGAAGTGTAAAACTTGAAATGTAGACTTCAGAATAGATTGTATAGTCTTAGAAAAGATAATCAGGATTTTACTGTTATTTAATTGGTGTACTTGATTGTAAAATGCTGTGAAGTTTTTCCTAATTCTACGTGATTTTATACTTGAAAGCTCTGAGCACTGTAATTGAGGGACCAGAGAGAAAAGTTTTTACTAGCACTTTTTCCCTTGGCTTTCTGAAAAGCTTATTAAGAAAAAGGTTAGATGTAATCCCTAATGAAAGAATTCAGTAATATTGTCAATCGTATTCTGGTAGGAAGAAGTATTGCTCATTTACAGAAACTACATGCTAGATTATTAAATTTTAGATTAAGTATTTATAATTGTTTGCTAAATTAAATTTGTTACCCATAGCTGATAGACTTTTTTGCTTCTGAAAAATGAATATTCCAATGTTTTGCTGGATCTGGAATTCTGTGTTAGTGGTCATTGTTTTTATCGAGATTTTATTCCATTATCCTTTGGCTTCTATTGCTGAGTAATATATGTCTAATTTTATTGTTATAGGTAATTTTTTCTATGTTGCTTTTAAGACCTGCCTTGTATCTTTTGAGTTATATAATTTTACTACACATATATTTAGGTTTGTTTCTTTTTATATGTGCTGTCCAGATTTTGTTGCCCTTTTGGAATTGATTTATATTTTTTCAGCAATTTTTGAAAATTCTTTGCCATTTTGTCATCAAATATTATCTTTCTTGATTCTTTTCTCTCCTTGAATTCCCATTTGACTTATTGGACCTTCTCATTCTTTCCTTCATGTCTATTAGTTTTTCTTTCATGTTTTCCCTAATGTATTCCTTTTTGCTGCATTGCCAGTTTTTTTGTTTGTTTGTTTGTGGTACGCGGGCCTCTCACTGTTGTGGCCTCTCCTGTTGTGGAGCACAGGCTCCGGACGCGCAGGCTCAGCAGCCATGGTTCACAGGCCTAGCCGCTCCGCGGCATGTGGGATCTTCCCGGACCGGGGCATGAACCCATGTCCCCTGCATCGGCAGGTGGACTCTCAACCACTACGCCAACAGGGAAGCCCTGCATTGCCAGTTTTTATAAGCTCTTTCTGTTTGATAATTCTTCAGCTGTGTCAGTTCATTTAGTTTTTAATGTCTGCATGTCTGTGTATGTACATATGTTTGTGGATGCTTATACACAATTTACAGTTTCTTTAATTTTTACCTTCTGGTCTTTTATATGAGTGTTTTATTTTTTTCCATATGTGTGATTTAATTTATGCTTCTCATAGCTGAAAAAATTATTTTTTATAGTCTTCCACATTATTCTATTTGGAATTCTTGGGGATATAATCCCTGTTTGTATCTTTGATTTTTTTCACTTTCTATTGTAAGTTCACCTTCAACCGGAGTGTATCTGAAAATACTGTACTGTTCAGGCCAGACTGGGTAGAAGGAATTTTTTTCCAGAGTCTTTCATGGCCTTGGAGCCATTTTTGTGTTAATATTTTTGGTAGAAACATTGGGGGTGTTCTGGAGTGGCAGAGACTGTAGATGTGAATTTAAGAATCTATGGTTATAGTTTTTTTTTAAGGGTCAACAATCAGAATTTATTTGGAGATATCACTTGCAAACTGTTTTACATCGATCTCTTTTATTTTCTGGTTGTATTTTATTTTATTTATTTGTTAATTTTAAATTTGATTTTTAAAAATTGAAGTATAGTTGACTTACAGTGATTCAGGTGTACAGCAAAGTGATCCAGTTATACATATATATATAGAGACATATAATTTTTCATATTATTTTGTTTTACTTTATTACAAAATATCAAATATAGTTTCCTATGCTATACAGTAGCACCCTCTTGTTTATCCATTCTGTATATAATAGTTTGCGCCTGCTAATCTCAAACTCCCAGTCCATCCCTCCCCTGTATCCTCCTCTCGCTGGCAGCCACAAGTCTGTTCTCTATGTCTGCGATTCTTTTTCTGTTTCGTAGGTAAGTTGGTTTGTATCATGTTTTAGATTCCACATATTAATGATATATGGTATTTGTTTTTCTCTGTCTGACTTAATTTACTTAGTATGAGAATCTCTAGGTCCATCCATGTTGCTGCAAGTGGCATTATTTCATTCTTTTTTATGGCCGAGTAGTATTATTGTATATATATACCTCATCTTCTTTATCCGTTCACCTGTTGATGGACATTTAGGTTGTTCCCGTGTCTTGGCTATTGTAAATAGTGCTATTAACATTGGGGTTCATGTATCTTTTTGAATTATAGTTTTCTCTGAATATATGCCCAAGAGTGGGACTGCAGGCTCATGTGGCAACTCTATTTTTAGTTTTTCATTTCTGATTTTATTGATTTGGGCCCTCTCCCTTTTTTTCTTGATGAGTCTGGTTAAAAGTTTAATAATTTTGTTTATCTTTTCAAAGAACCAGCTTTTACTTTCATTGATCTTTTCTATTTTTTTTAAGCCTATTTCATTTATATCTGCTCTGATCTTCAGTTTCTTTCCTTCTACTAACTTTAGCTTTGTTTGTTCCTCTTTCTCTAGTTGGTTTAGGCTTAATGTTAGGTTGTTTATTTGAGAATTTTCTTCTTTCCCAAGGTAAGCTTTATTGCTACATACTTCCTGCTTAGAACTGCCTTTGCTACATGTCATAGGTTTTGGAGTGTAGTGTTTTCATTTTCATTTGTCTCTAGGTATTTTTAAAATTTTCTCTTTGATTTCTTCAGTGATCCATTGGTTGTTTTAGTAGCATATTGTTGAGCCTCTGCGTGTTTGTGTTTTTTGCAGTTTTTTTCTTGTACTTGATTTCTAGTCTCATAGCACTGTGGTCAGAAAAGATGCTTGATATGGTTTCAGTTTTCTTAAATTTACCAAGGCTTGTTTTGTGGGCTACCACGTGGTCTGTCCTGGAGAATGTTCCATGTGTGCTTGAAAAGGATGTGTATTCTGCTTTCGGGTGGAATGCTCTATAAATATCAACTAAGTCCATTTGGTCTAATGTGTTATTTAAGGCTTGTGTTTCCTTATTGATTTTCTGTCTGGATGATCTGTCCATTGATATGAGTGGGGTGTTAAAAGTCCCCTACTCTTGCTGTGTTACTGTTTATTTCTCCTTTTATGTCTGTTAATATTTGCCTTATATATTGAGGTGCTCCTGTGTTGGGTGCATATATATTTACAAATGTTATATTTTCTTGGACTGATTCCTTGATCATTTTGTAGTGTTCTTCTCTGTCTCTTGTAATAGTCTTTATTTTAAAGTCTGTTTTGTGTCTTGTAAGTATCGGTACTCTGGCTTTCTTTTGATTTCCATTTGTGTGTAATATCTTTTTCCATCCCCTCAGTTTTAGTCTGATTGTGTCTCTGGATCTGAAGTGAGTCTCTTGTAGGCAGTAGATACATATGGGTCTTGATTTTGTATCCATGCAGCCAGTCTGTGTCTTTTGGTTGGAGCGTTTAGTCTGTTTACATTTAAGATAATTATTGATATGTATGTTTTTATTGCCATTTTGTTAATTGTTTTGGATTATGTTTTTGTAGGTCTTTTCCCCCCTCTTCTTTTGTTCTCTTGTGCTGTGATTTGATAACTATCTTATGTTATGTTTGGATTCCTTTTCCTTTTTTGTGTGTATATCTATTGTAGATTTTTGGTTTGTAGCTAACCATGAGGTTTTTGTATAGCAGTGTATATGTGTATGTGTGTGTATATATGTGTATGTATATATATATATATGTTTATATATATATGACTGTTTTATGTTGTTGATCTCTTAATTTTAAATGCATTTAAAATACCCTGCATTTGTATTCTGTCCCTCCAGTGATTACTGTTTTTGATAACATAGTCATCTAATTTTTTTGTGTATCCATTAACTGCTTATGTGGATATAGATGATTTTACTACATCAGTCTTTTAATTAAACCTCCTTACTGACATTGTGTATGGATGATTTCCTGCCTGTATGTTTGCCTTTACCGGTGAGCTTTTTCATTCTGTAATTTTCTTGTTTCTTGTTGTGGCCTTTTCTTTTTTGCCCAGAGAAGTTTCTTTAACATTTTTTGTAAAGCGGGTTTGGTGGTGCTGACTTCTTTTAGCTTTTGCTTGTCTGGAAAGCTTTTGATTTCTCCGTCAAATCTGAATGAGAGCCTTGCTGGGCAGACTATTCTTGGTTGTAGGTTTTTCCCTTTTGTCACTTTAAGTATATCATGCCACTCTTTTCTGGACTGCAGAGCTTCTACTGAAAAATCAGCTGATAGCCTTACGGGAGTCCCCTTGTATGTTATTTGTTGCTTTTCCCGTACGGCTTTAGCATTCTGTTTATCTTTGATCTTTGTCATTTTGATTACAATCTGTCTTGGTGTGTTCCTATTTGGGTTAATACTGTATATGTATTTATTGGATATCTTTTTTCCCCCTAGGAGTCTTCTAAACGTGTCCTTTAACCTTTCTGTCTCAGGTTCATCTTTTTTTTTTTTTTCCGCGTTCAGTATTTTTATTTAATTTTTTAGCAGACAATTTACATATCACCCCTACTCCTTCCTTTAAGTTAGTGTGACAGTTTTCCATAATAAGCTGCTTAAAGAGAAGCTTTGGTCAAGAATGGAATGAAAGAGCAAAGCAAAAAAGAAAACCCAAATCACTGCTGCTTTTAAAAAACCAACACTTTCAACAATTATCCTCAAACAAAACACACAACAAGGTTTGCACCATATGTGTCTTCAGTGTTTCCTGGCGGCTGGCTCTCCTCCCCATCATGCAAATGGCAGAGCTGCCCAGTGCAGCCTGTCCGTCCTCATGCTGGATTTGGGAGTCTTGCTCAGCTTCACATTATCCGAAGGCCCTGGATAAAAGGCTCTAAGGTCTTGAAATCCCAAATGGTCATGGCTCCGTCAATGCCAGTAGTGCAAAATTTGTGACAGTCTTGCTTGTCCACCTCATGAATAGACACTTGAGTGATGCTGCTCTGGTTCAGCATCCCCAGGGCCGTGTTGCGGTTCTCAGTTGTGGCCTGCTTGTCCATGTTGCGGAAGCACTCCATGGCCGACATGTTGTGCTGGATGCTCTGTTTCGGGATGTCTAGCTTGGAGACGAAGGTCAAGCAGCCATGGTCATTGTAGTTAAAGAGCATGGGGCAGCAGTCATGGCCAGCAGCCGTGACGCTGTTCTCCAAGATGGAGGACACACTCAGGAGGGGCAGGAACTCTGTCTTCAGAGTTGAGACCTGCACACTTTATGAGGCATTGGCAACGGACACAGTGCTGTTGTGGCTGACCCAGGCCAGGCGGCTCCTGCTGGCGGAGAAGCTGACCCCATGCACCCAGCCGCCAGTGCCACTGCCACCAAACGCTGACATCAGCTGACCAAAAGGCATCTTGCTGCCCCAGGGTGTACTGGCTTGCTTCTCATCCACTTCTTTAATGTAGGCAGAAAACACTCTGCATTTGAAATCACAGGATCCTGCTGCCAGCAAGACATTGTTGGGATGCCAATCCAAGCTGAGGACTGTGGAGCGAATGGGTTTTTTAATGTGCTTGCTTACCCACCAGTCATTTTCGGACTCGAAGTAACAAACAGAAATGAGTCATGCTCCGCTGCCCACAGCAAATTTGTTCTGTAGCGGGGACCACTTGGCAGAAGTGGCTGCATCGTTAATTCTCAGGATCACCAGGGTTGGCTTCCAGATACCATCCTTCTGACTCCAGACGTAGGCATTGCGGTCAGCCCCGCAAGCGACCATGAGGTCACTCTTGGGAGCGCAGTCGATACCTGTGATGTGTCCATTGTGCTCCTTGAGTTCATGAATTTTCACCCACTGGCTCCCATCTTCTTATAGATGTGGACTTCGTGGTTATTGGGGCTAAGGGCAATCTGGGTACGATACCTGTTCCAGGCGTGACAGGTAAATTGGCTCTAGTAAAAATTGATGCAGGGATATTATTCTTAGTGTTTTCAGAGGACAGAAAGCTGGGGGTCGGTGCCATCCGGATGGGCTTGGAGCATGGAATTCGTGGACTCTGGGCAGTCGATGCGAACCGGCTCTGGCCAGGTTCATCTTTTTCTCACATTTCAGGTGACGTTTGTAGTTAAGGCTACCAGACCTTTGTCTTTTTTGTTAGTCACTTATTTTTTCCCATAAAGTCTTTACAATATGTTTTCTAGTCAGATTTTCCAGTTTTTTCCTTTATGGCTCTGGGTTTTACATGAGATATAGAAAAAGCCTTTTACAAAACAATTATTTTAGATTGAAAGAAATACATTTGTTTTCTAGTTTTTTCATGGTTTAACTTTTTAACCTTTAAAACTTTGATCCATATATAATTGAGGTAGGGGCTGAATTTCCCCCTGAAATGGCTGTCATTTGTGCTGATACTATTTATTAAATAATCTATAGATTTACTTACTGATTTGAAATAGCTCTCTGATTATATACTAAATTTTTCACATGTATTTGGGGCTTTTTATGTTGCATTTATTTGACAGTTCTTGGGCAAGATGTAAAGATTCTTGTTTTATAGCGAAGCATTTCCAATAGCTCCCTTAGAGTTTTTTTGGATAGTATTTGACGTTTTTGGCTTGTCATTTACATTTCATGTTTAGTTTGTGAAATGATCTTAAGTATTATGTGTTTTTTAGGAATAGGCAAGAATGAATATAACATTTTATTATTTTAGTACTTTCATTGTTGAGTGACCTACGGTGTTGTACTTAAGAGTTATTTTATCAGTCTGTTACGTTTAACTTTTAACACCCTAGCAGAACTTTCCTAAAGGATGATAGGGTTTGAAGTAGGTTTTCTGTTTGTTAATAAATTTAACTGGTACCATACATTACTAGGACTGCCTTGTAGTGGGATTGGACATAGATGAGGAGGTTAGGGCACTTAAAGGGCCTCAACGAGAAGTTACAGGAGGAAAAGATTTTGGATCACAACTAGGAAGAATATTCTAATGTCTTTGTAAAAGGAGCTTATGGGAGGTGCTTATTCCTCATAAGCATAGGCTCACTGACCATTCAGCTGGGTCCAGTCTTTTAATTAGATGGCCCTTTCCAACTCAGAGACCTTGTGAAAAAGTAAAGGTAGGTCAAGACTAGATTTTAGGGAAGGCAGTCTTGTATATATAGTATAGCTGTTTTACAATTACATCATTGGTGTGAACTTCATGTTTTAATGTTAATTTTTGAACTGTGTTAATTTTTGAACAATTTTGATGATTTATCTTCATCTTTGGAAACTTTTACATACTGATTTGAAATACTGATTATTTAAATGTATTATTAAATTTTTGGTATTAAAGCTTTTAATTTGTCTAATTAAGTTATCATAAGTTAGCTTTCTTTACAGAATAAACTTTTAACCAGGTTATCTCTTGTGGATATGTTTTTATTTATTCCTTTAATTTAATTTTTTTAAAATTTACATATTGATTTGTTTATTTTTGGCTGCATTGGGTCTTTGTTGCTGCGTGCAGGCTTTTCTCTAGTTGTGGTGAACGGGGGCTACTCTTCATTGTGGTGCGCCGACTTCTCATTGCGGCGGCTTCTCGTTGCGGAGCATGGGCTCTAGGTGTGCGGGCTTCAGTAGTTGTGGCTCACGGGCTCTAGAGTGCAGGCTCAGTAGTTGTGGCGCACGGGCTTAGTTGCTCCATGACATGTGGAATCTTCCCGGACCAGGGCTTGAGCCCGTGTCCCCTGCATTGGCAGGCAGATTCTTAACCACTGCTCCACCAGGGAAGTCCTGTGGATATGTTTTTAAATGAGCAGTGTCTTTTCCTGGGAAAATGGACTAGATGGGGCTTGATGGGTAAGCAGAAGTCTGAAAGATATTGGTATAACTCTCAGCAGCTACCAGCTACACAGACACTTTTCATATTCTTGGAGAAGCTGTTCAAACTGATTTATCTAGTCTTGTATTAAAGGAAAAAAAGTAAGTTTGGTTAAAAAAAAAAGAAATAGAAGTTTCACGTGTTGTGACATGATAACTAATGGAGAAATGAAATTTCATTACTCATCTCTGGTATTAGTTAGATTTGTTTCAGACTTGGGTAGCAGTTCTCTAGAACGGGTATTGCCGAAATAACTTAAAGGGTATGTTAATAAGGTGTGAGTCATAGAAATAAGTACATGTTGCAGTTTACAAGGAGATATTGCACCTCAGCTCTAAGATTTCAGTGTAATCTGTAAAGTTAATTTTAGAAAAGCTGTTGTAAATGGAGTTCCCATGTCAGGCAACTCAGTGTTTGATTTGCTATATTATCTTATCTTTTGGTTGCTTTGAATGTTTTTCCTGTTATTTCAAAAGATAATTTTATAATTGTATTGTGGGCTCTGGGGACATTATACTTTTGGTGTAGAGAATGGAAATTTAGGTAAGTTTTTATATTTTGATGGCCATTTCAGTAAATGATTGATAATTTGTTCTTCTCATTGGTGTCTTTTTCTTATTTATTTGTAGAATCAAGTTTTTAAAAACTTATTGTAGACTTAATACACATGTAAACTTTTAAACATATACAGCTGTACAATATAAGGTGAATCTACTTATTTTTTTGTGTTTTCTTCCAAGTACTTTATACATTTTCTTAAGTTCAAAATTTTAATCTGCCTGGATATCTTTATTTGATCTGAATGATCAGATAAATTGATTTTTAAATTTTTAAAAATCAATTTGAATCTATTTTAGGTTTTGAGTTCCATTATTTTCTGTTCTTTATCCTTATCACACTGCAGCATATTGCTACTTTCCTATAATTGTCACACAGTTATCCCCTATGAATAATGTGTGCATAGAGAATAAATGCTCTAGGATTTTAGGAGGAGGAGAAATATCTGCAGGCAAGGTACTTGAGCTGGAAGAGTAGACCTCATTGAGGCTCAGGTTTGGTTTTTATGCTGTTTTATTGATACTATGTACTTACTTCCTCAGGTGGATCATAAATTCATTTAAAGTCAGTGAATCTATTTGTGCAACACTGCTAAGCACCCTGTATTCTCCAAAGGTTTAAATTTAAGTGGAGAATCAAAATGAACAAAATATAAGTAAAAAATAACAATGTAATAATTATAATGTGTTTTATAGGACCACCAGTGCCACCCTTTCCACCCTTACTCTGAACTAGTAACTTTGTTTCCCATTTCATTAAGAAAATAGTAGCATTAGGAGGATAATTTTTACAAACTTCTACACTGTATCTATCTCCTTGCCTGTGTTTCCGTCTAAGGCTAGTCTCTTCAGAATTTGTACACCAGATTCTTTTTCCTCTTGCCATTTGAGAACATTGTCCCTCACCCTTCACTCTCTTGCATCATCAGTCTTTCTGCTTCTACTGGATCATCTTTATCAGCATGTTAACATGCTGTTATTTCTCCTGTCTTTAAAAACTCTAAAAACCAAAGCCCCAACCTCATATTCCCCTCCAGCTTCCACTGCATTTCTTTTATTACTTCACAGGAAATCTTCTCCAAAGAGTTGTTCACACCTGCTAGAGTTCTCACTTTTGGCTTCATTTCAGTCAGGTTTTGATCACCACCACTCTACTGCTTTGGTCAGTCACCACTAATGTCTCTGTTGCTAAAATCCAATAGTCAATTTCTATCAATAGTGTTTACTGTACTTTATTTACTAACACCATTTGACAAAGTTGATTAATCTCTCTTTCTTGATATACTTTATTCATTTAGCAACCAGGGTGACATTCTCCTAATTTTCTTTCTACTTCTCCTTTGCTGTTTCCTTTGCAAGTTCCTCTTCATCTTCCTGTTGTTGAATTGTCCAGGGGCTCTGTCTTGAGACCTGGGCTCTGTTTATACCCATTCCCGTGGTGATTTTATCCAAGCTTATGGCTTTAAATATAATTTATATGCTGAGTATGACTAAGTTTATATTTTTAGCATGTATTCCTCTCCTGCCTAAGCACTCTTTGTTTAGCTGTCTGCTGGATATCTCCACCTGTCTAAAACCTAACTCCTGGTCTTTAACCCCAACCATGTCCTTTCCACATTTTCCCCATCTCAGTAAAGGGCAACTCTTATTTTTGGCTTAGTCTGAAAGCTTTGGAGTTGTCTTTGTTTGTTCTCTCACACCCCATATTCCAGTCCTCAGCAAATCATCTTTTCTCTACCCTCAGTGTACTTGGAATTTGACTACTTTTTACTACCCCTCTTGCTACCAGCTTGCTCTGATCATCTGTTGCCTAGATTACTTCAGTTGTCTCTTAAGTTTTCCCTGCTGTCACCTTCTCCCTATACTCTTTTTCTGCTCAAAACCCTCTGTTGGTTTCCCATATTACTCAGAGTACAAGCCACAGCCCTTCCATTTGCCTGTAAGAAACTACATGATTTGTTCACTGCCCCCTGCCCCCTTCAAATGATCTCTTTAACCTCATCTTCTATTACTTTTCCTCTTGTTCATTATACTTGAACCACATTTTTATTGTTCTGGCTCAAATGTGTCAGGTTGTGTTCTGTCTCATATACTGTATATTAATTGCTGGACTGTCTTCCTTTTAGTAGAATGTTAGCCCTATAAGGGCAGGCATTGTGGCCTTTTGTACTGTTGTTTATTCAGAAGGCCCTGGAAAACAACGTTGACGTATACTAATTGGGGTAAATAACTCTACAAAGTGAATTAATAGACTGTTGTGGAAGATGGTAGTTGAAAAGATATTTTCATAGGTGTGACCTGGGCTGTGTTTTTGAAGGATAAGTGAAGATTTGATACAAAGGACAAGGCAAAGGTTTTTAGATTTGATACTAGGGAGGAGGGGAAATTGGACTTTTTAGAGAGTTGTTCCTTTTGGTTCCCCAATTTAGAACCTGTAGTGCCTTCTTAGTGCTGATTTTGTCTACTCAATTGACTGCTGATATTCTGTAGCTGGTTGTAGTTTATATTCCTCAAAATCATATCTAAAACTCCCAGACAAAAACCTATTCCTGTATTCTTGAACTTGACATGTGATTTCATAATTTACAGATTTTGTCCAAGCTAGAAACATAGGATTTGTCTTAGACTCCTTCCTCACTTTCACCATGCTCTTTTTCTTTTTTGGGGTTGTGCCAAGTGGCATGTGGGATCATCTTGGTTCCCTGACCAGGGATTGAACCTGTGCCCCCTGCATTGGAAGCACAGAGTCTTAACCACTGGACTGCTAGGGAAGTCCTTCACCATGCTCTAATAGTTGCCTTGTCCTCTATCTGCATTGACTTAATTCACTCTCATCAGATCTATTTAGCCTATTGAAATAGTCATTTTAATTGGTGTCCTTGCACCTATGTTAACCTATCCATTGGATTTTAAATTTTGATTATAATTTTTATTTGTAGAAGTCCTAATTGATTCGTATCTACCCAGTTACTTTTTTTTTTTTTTTTTTGGTACGTGGGCCTCTCACTGCCGTGGTCCCTCCCGTAGCGGAGCACAGGCTCCGGCCGCACAGGCTCAGCGGCCATGGCTCACGGGCCCAGCCGCTCCACGGCATGTGGGATCCTCCCGGACTAGGGCACGAACCCGTGTCCCCTGCATTGGCAGGTGGACTCTCAACCACCACGCCACCAGGGACGCCCAAAGGATTTTTTTTTTACTCTGAGTTAACAGAATCATGTTCTTTTTTTGTTGCAGAGCACGGGCTCAGTAGTTGTGGCGCACAGGCTTAGTTGCTCCGCGGCATGTGGCATCTTCCCGGACCAGGGATCGAACCTGTGTCCCCTGCATTGGCAGGTGGGTTCTTAACCACTGTGCCACCAGGCAAGTCCCTACCCAGTTACTTTTGATAGTTTCTGTTCTTTGCTCATTTTTCCAGTTACCTCTTCTTTATGTGTGTAGGTTATAATCTATATCTATTAATTCCAGTATCTTGAATCTTTAGGTATGTGATTCCTTAGTTTATTTTTGTTGCCTCTTGCTCATGGTGGCTTATCTCATGTTCTGTCATTTTGTGTTGTGGGCTCTTATCTGGATGACAGTCTTCCTTGGAAATCTTGAGGTTCCTGGCTTGAGGGAACAATATACCAAAGAAGATGTGCATTCACTTCTGCCACTTGCACTATGGGCACCACCAGCTGAGAACCACTTAAATTTTTTGTCTTGGCATTTCCAAGATCATGTTAAGTAGTTTGGACTTTAGACCGATGTAAGAAGAGACTCCTGGAGCCAAGGCAGAATTGGGACCAAAAGTCAAGACTCTTGACTTTATTTTAGTGCTTTATTATATTGCTGTTTATCAATCTTAAAATTTATTTTTTTTCAGGATATATCTGGAATATCACATGCATACTTTATTTGAAGGTTAGTGACACCATAATGCTTAATCTTACATTTTACCAAGAAGGGTTCAGAAAATTCTGTAGATAACTTCTGTTGTATAATGGAAATCTGATTAAGTGATACTTTTCCATGAATATACTTTTTATCAGTGTATGGTACTTCCATAAATAAAGTTTTCCTTAAAAAGATTAACTTGAACATTAAGAAAACAACATAAGATGTTATTATGGATTTAAAGGAAGAGAAACATGGCATGTTTAGAATACAGACTACTTAGATTCAGCATGATCAGGTTACAGATAGATTTTTTTTAACTTACGAACTCTATTTTTACAAAGAGCCTGTGATAAGAGCTTTCAGCTTAGGTTTCACAGCTACTTCTAGTAATATTATAACTATGTTGTACATTGAATAAAGCTCTTGTAGGCTACTCTTGGTGCCTGTATATCTTTTAAAGGTGTATTCATTTAGTTGTTCAGACATTACAGATTTATACAGGAACTTTTAAGAAATTAAGTGTTCCTGGGTTGAAAACTACCTTACCCTCAAATCTTTGCTTGCTCTTTACAAATATGCTTGCTTGTATGTTGTGCGGTATACATCAGTGGAAAAAAATTCACTTTCAGTTTGTTCAGACTTCAGTCTTGAATTTTTGTTATATTTTTCTTACTGGTTCTTTCGAGTCACTCCAGTTGACATACTTTTATCAGTTGAAGTACATTTATAAAATTATAAAAAATTATAAAATTATAAAAGTAATTTATAAAATTAGTTTTTTGGTGTCATTTGTTTTAAATGTTCTTTTAGTTTAAAGAAAATGATGTCAGACGCAAGAGTAACTAAAATACTGTGGAAGTAAGGAAAGAGATTTCAAAATTCTTACATTTACTTGAAATTCAATAGTATACCTATCAAACTGCTTCCATTAACAGTTCTTTTTAAATTTGTGTTTATTTAAACTTTTAAAAGTGTAATATTGTGCATTCAGCATGGTTACTTAAATTTCTGTTTTAATGTAGAAAAAATTTAAAAAGTTGAACAATGAACTATATGTTAAAAATATTTGTAATTTTACTCTAAAAATGTAATGATTCTCATTTTTTTGTAATCTCAGACTATGTAATTGTGCTCAACATAAATAATTTTATGTTTAAAATTGCCTTATCAGTATAAACAGTGGACCCATCATTATGTATATAGTTTTATCCTTTTTGATTAAGTAGTTCTCTTGAACTTGTAAAAATAAAATCAAGAAGCAATTATATTTTTTGAAATTTTAGTGTTCACATTATTTGTTATATTAATATGAACAGAGTGAGCCTTCTGAGAAGTTTACAAAATTTAACTCAGTGGTGCAGCTCAATTTTTGTCTGAACAAACCTAAGTTACAGGAAGGCAAGTAAATAGAATCTTAAAACTATTTGATTAGCATTCATAATACATACTTAGATGAAACACAGAATATATATATCCATTCTGTTATCTATTTTTGGGTTTTTGTGGGGTAGGGAAGGGCAGGGATGAAAACTTCTTATTTCTTATTCTAGAGCAGGTTTTTTTAACCTGGGATCCATGCATATTTTTCAGGGAGTCTGAAACGTTCTGAAATTATTTGTACACCTTAGTATGTACACTTTTTTGTTTGTTTTGAGAAAGAGGAACCGTATCTTTTCATAAGTTTCTAGAAAGTTTTATGTCCAAATAAAAGGTAAAGCCACTGGTTTGGGCTTGGTTTCTTATTATCCCATGGATAGCTCACTCCTGGTTCACCTGACAGAGAAATCTGTACCACCATTAGCTGTTAATTACATTAAAATTGGGTTCTATTAAGGTTTAAGGTGTGATTAGGTTAAAAGGTCCTTAATATTACAAAGGGAATGTGCTAATGTGGAAGAAATTAACATTGGTAACTTTCGCTGTCATCTCAAAATCTGAGCCTCTGCTTGTCTCCATGTTTTTCTAACTCAACAAATGTACGATGAATTGCTACTGTGGACTTAGAAAATTTTGGTGACCTGATTCCTGTCACCTTGAGCTAAATTAATTGTCTCAACCTCTCCTTCTCTTTCCTGTTTCTTTTGTGTTTCCGTTACACCCCCACCCCCCAAATTTAAAAATCTCTTCCTGTCTTTGCTCTTTTCCCTGTATTTCCCTGGATTTCATTCCCAGTTTCCTTTTGCCACCTTTTCCCCCTCTTTATATTACTCTTATCCTCATGGGTATAATGTAAAACTATGGTATATTGATTGATACTGTAGTACTTATTCATTTTTCCATTTTTAAAAATAAACAAGGAATTAAAAATTTTATGAGTTTCTCTTAAACTAACAAAACTTAAAATATTAAGGCAAGGGAGACTGCACCCATGATTATGGCACAACTCTAATTTACATATTCATCTTAATAACCTATTATACATGAGATGTTTTGATCATACAAGTAAAACTGTGATTTTGACTCTTCAGTATTTAATTGAATTTAAGAAAGTCTCAGTATTTACAGTTTTAACAGCAGTGTTTTATTGAGTTGATATTTGCTAATTTAACCCATTCTGATGTTGTATATTCTATCTCAGTTTTTTGTATTATATGTAATATTGCTATGAACATCTTCATATATGCTTTTCTTTGTAAATTTCTTGGGATAAAGAATCAGGAATATTGGATTAAAGCAATGCAAACATTTTCTTGACTTTAAATTTGCCTTTGTGTTTTGGTTGGGCTCCTCCTAGATGCAGAAAGAGAGCTCACATGACTGGGAATTGAATTGTGTGAAGGGAATCTCCTGAAAAATCCAAAAATGGAAATCATGATTCTTCCAGGCTCATGTGGGACCTGGAAAAGGGAACTAGAAAAATCATCAGAACATTTGAGGAATATGTGTTTCAGAGTTCTTGTGGTCTCATGGCCTCTTTTCTCCCTGAACATTTGCTTCTTGCTCTGCTTCATCATAGATTTTGCTCTCCTAAGATCTAAGTTGCATGTGGCTGCAGCTTGCTGTTCATCAAAGACCTCTTACCTTTTTTTTTTTTTTTTTTTTTTTTGCGTTATACGGGCCTCTCACTGTTGTGGCCTCTCCCATTGCAGAGCACAGGCTCCAGACGCGCAGGCTCAGCGGCCATGGCTCACGGGCCTAGCCGCTCCGCGGCTTGTGGGATCTTCCCGGACCGACCGGGGCACAAACCCGTGTCCCCTGCATCGGCAGGCGGATTCTCAACCACTGCGCCACCAGGGAAGCCCCAGCCCTCTCACTTTGACTTGACCTTTTTTCAGCATCTGTGGTTGCTGCTAAGTGCCTTAGCCTCTTTTCTTTCCTCAAAGCAAAAATCCATAGAGTTCTAACTCATTGTTTTGTCCTTTTTCTCTCCCAACTCCCCAGCCAAGTTGAACAGGCTTTGTAGCCTGTAGATGGTAATGTTAAACAAAAAACCAAAAATAAAACATCTTTTACAAAGCATTTCTGGTTGACCTCTAACAGGCACAGTAAAATATGTTTAATAAATTAAAAATCTTGGATAGTTCATGAATTATCAGGGAAGAACAATTCTGTATAAAGTTCCTTTTAGTATTTTGTTAGCACATGATTCCTTTTCCCCTTCATCTTGTTAAAATCTTCTCTTAGTAAGCCCAGGGTTGTGTTAGTACCATTAAAAATTTTGCTTCTTAATTAGACATTATTAAGAGAGGATGGTGATTGCCCTTGATTTTGCAGTATAACTTTTTTTTTTTACAGTAAGAGGTACCTTGAAAAAAATTGAGAAAAACATCTTATTTGTAATTTATTTTAGTGCCAAATGACATATCCTAACATTTTGATTTTTTACTGTATTATATTTCCATATCCTTGTTGTATCCCACCATGTCATGAGGCTGTTAGTTAACTGCAATAAAGGTGCTCACAGTTTGTGAATGGACTTAAATCTTTAAGTGAAGGAATGAACCACCTTTGTTTTCTTTGCAGTTAGGAGTGTGGTACTTTTAATGGATATCTAGTGTGTTGGTAATAGTTAATGCCTCTTTATTTCCATGTATAGTAGTATTCATGAACATTGTACAGTAAGAGGAAAACTAAATACTAATAGTGTCAAAAGTGGATATTTTGGGGGAAAAAGTAATGAATGGCTAAGTTTTTTTCCTTCCGTTAGAACCTTTTCACATGATTTAAAAATGGAAGGCTGTTACACTCCTAATTACCACAATTTTTTTTAATAGTATATTCAAATTGTAGTTGGCAAAGTAATCAGGTATGTGATTTAAAAAACTAACCTGTTCAGATTTGTAGATGAGGTTAAATATGAAATACCACTTGAAAGAACAGAGGTTTTTTGTGTTTAATAAGACTGACTCAGGTTTTTGTTTCTGTTTTTTCCTTCTTTCACATTTAGGTTTTATAGGATCATATTAACAAAAGCACCATGGAGTTTTATGAGTCAACATATTTTATTGTTCTTATTCCTTCAGTAGTTATTACAGTAATTTTCCTCTTCTTCTGGCTTTTCATGAAAGAAACATTATATGATGAAGTTCTTGCAAAACAGAAAAGAGAACAAAAGCTTATTCCTACCAAAACAGACAAAAAGAAGGCAGAAAAGAAAAAGAATAAAAAGAAAGAACTTCAAAATGGGAACCTCCATGAATCTGATTCTGAGAGTGTACCCCGGGACTTTAAATTACCTGATGCCTTGGCTGTGGAAGATGAGCAAGTTGTACCTGTTCCACTGAATGTGGTTGAAAGTTCAAGTAGTGTTAGAGAAAGAAAGAAGAAGGAAAAGAAACACAAGCCTGTACTAGAAGAACAGGTCACCAAAGAAAGTGATGTATCAAAGATTCCATGCAAAAAAGTGGAACCTGTCCCAGTTACTAAACAGCCCACCCCCCCCTTGGAAGCAGCTGCCTTAAAGAAGAAACCAGGGCAGAAGAAGTCTAAAAATGGAAGCGGTATTGTAATCTATTCAACTTTATTGCATGGTTATATTTGTTTTAATAACTTTAGAGTTTGAATTTCAGATACTCTGTTAAGTGTGCACACAAATGTTAAATACTGAATATGAAATTGAGATCATTATCCGTTTCACTGTGTGTTTGCTTTCATTAATTGTTGATAGAAAGAATTAGTACTGAGCATAATACAGTGTTCAAAACTAAATTTCACATTACAAATGTGGAAAAGGCCTTTAATGGAAATATATAAAACCTGTTTATATATATAAAATATAAATATATAAAATGTAATATATATCATAGAAATATATAAAACCACTGAGGACCTGTAAATATCAGTAGGTAGAAATGTTTACATTTATTTCAACCAGTACTTTCTAATCAGTGTGATAGGAATTAAAGATGAAAAGAAAAATCAGATATCATTTTTACCTTTGATTGATTAATTTTGCAAACATTTATCATACATCTGTTCTGTGCTAAGCATTATATTAGGTACTGGGACTGCAGAAATGAAGTGTGCATTTTCAAGGTAGCCTCATGCTAGTTGTAGATACAAACAGAAATAGGTTATTATAATATAAAAAGTTTAGTATAATGAGCTAGGTATGTCTAAACCAGTGTTGGAGTTCTAAGGTGGGCCACTTAGAGCATGTAATGCCTAAAGTTAATCTTAAAGGTTGAATCAGTACTAGCTAGTTTTTCTTGGTGGATAGGGTGTTCCAAGGAGAGAGCTTAATAGGTACAACAGAAAGGACATGAGAAATGGTGTGCTGATGGTTGAAATTGCAAACAGTTTGCTCTGTATGAAAGGACTTGTGTTCACTATTAAGTTGTTTTCGTATCTTAACTTGTGGAGTATTAAGTTAGTTATACTGGATTTTAAATATTTGCTTGCCAGCTCTGATCAAGCATGGTACTAGAGAAATAAGAGTAAAGGGGACAGAAGGACATGTAAGTAAATAATGAAATGTGACTTATATAAGAAAAATACAAAGTATAGAAATAGTACGGAGCCAAAACACCTAATGCTTATGGGGACCATGGGTCAAAAGCTTTACAGAGGAGGCAGTGCCTGAGCTGGGTCTTCCAGAATGAATCACTTCATCGAGCAAATAGTGGGATCTCATTCCCCACTGGCAGAAGATCATGCATAAAGGCATTAAAGGTGCAAGAGTACAGTGTATTGTTGAACCATGAAATGGGAGGCAGGGAGTGGTAGGAAACAAAGCTGAAAAGCTAATGGAGTGGGTAGATCATGATGATTTTTGTATACAGTGCTAAGGAGCTGGGATGTTGTAATTTGGCCATTGTTGAAGATTTTCAAACAGGCTTAGTTTACATGGTCTGATTTACATTTTAGAAAGGTATTTTTGGCAGAAATATGGAAGACAAGTTTCATAGGGCAGTGTTTAATATAGGCACACTTGTTAAGAGGGTATTATTTTCCAGAGTTAAGTTGAAGGACTGGACTGTGGTAGTGACAGAAGAAATAGTAAGGAGGTTAGAGAGATCTGCAAAGCAAAAATGACATGACTAACGTCATGCATAGGATATGGCAGATGGAGGAGAAAGCAGGATCAAAGATAATTTCCAAGTTCTGAGTTAAGTCAGGGTAGGCAAACTGCAACCTGTGAGCCAAATCTGGCCTGCTTCTCGTTTTTTATGGCCCATGAGCCAAGAATGGTTTTTATATTTCAAATGGATTTTAAAAACTAAAGGAGTAATATTGTGTTAAATATGGAAATTATATGAAATTCAAACCTCCATGTCCATAAATCAAGTTTTTTTGAATGCAACCACACTCATGTGTTAACGTATGTCTGTGGCTGGCTTTCACAGTGCAACAGCAGGTGAATAGTTGTGACAGAGTCTAAATGGCCCACAAAACCAGAGTATTTACTGTTCAGCCCTTTGAAGAAAAGATTACCCAAGCTCTGACTGGTAAATGTTGATAGCTCTAAAGGGAATAATGGGCAGAGAGTGGATGTGTGCTGAGAGGAGAATGCTTTCAGTTTGTGTTTCTGGTGCCTATAGGGGCTATTTACATAGGGAGGATGCAGTAGGAAATGTAAGTACAGAGGCATAAGGCTAGACTACAGATTCAGAAGCCTTAAGCATGATGGTAGTAGTAGTTGATGTCGTGGGTGTAGAGAAGATCATTCAAGGAAAGTATTTAAAATGAGGACACAATCCTGAAGAATACCAGTGTATAAGGTATTCAGTAGGAACAGCTTACAAAGGAGACTGCAAAGGAATATTCCAAGTGTAAGAAAAGAATTATCATGGGAGCTGAATTTTAAATTTTATTTATTTTATTGTGGTAAAATATATGTAACATAAAATTTACCATTTTAACCATTTTAAAGTGTAAGTTCTGTGGCATTAAGTACAATTACGTTCTTGCACAGTCATCACCATCAGCCATCTCAAGAACTTTTCAGCTTTCCCAAATAAATTTCTGTACCCGTTAAGCACTAATTCCCCATTCTTCCCTCTCTCTAGTTCTTGGCAAGCACCATCCTGCTTTCCGTGTCTATGAATTTGACTACTCTAGGTACTTCATATAAGTGAAATCATACAATATTTGTCCTTTTGTGACTGGCTTATTTCACTTAGCGTAACGGAGAGGAGAGAAATTTCAAGATGTAGAGACCAATAGTATGAAATGCTCAATAGAATTCAAATAAGGATTAAAGGATATTATTGATAGAATGTGGCATTTTGGACACTAGGGACCTGAGTAAAATCTTTCATGGATATAATGGAAGAGAGAAAAATCAGGTTGCAATTAGTTGAGAAATGATTGGTAGGAAAGGAAGTACAGACTGTTCTTTGGTCAATATAAAAAGGAAATGGGTGTAGGAGGCTAGGGATTACAGTGGTGGGAAGGGTTTTATTTTTTAAGATGATAAGGGATTTGACTGTGCCTATAAGCTGAGTAGGGCTAGGAGTGGCTGAGAAATGGGATATAAAAGAAGGAACAAGTACTAGAAGTCCTGATGAAGTTAAAGAGCATATGTGGCAGAGTAAGAAAGCTAGAATGATAAGTGAGAGAATTGTATATCAGAGTTTAAAATTTTGGTGGTAAAGCATTTTAGGAAGTATTCATTAATAATTTAATCTTTTCTGGTGTGTTCATTGTTTGCTATGATGATTTTTCATTTATTTTTAATAAAGACGATCAGGATAAAAAGGTAGAACCTCTTATGGCACCGTCAAAAAAGCAAGAATCATTACCCCTGCATCAAGAGACTAAACAAGAAGGTGGATCAGGAAAGAAGAAGGTTTCATCAAAGAAGCAAAAGACTGAAAATGGTGAAATGTGTAGATACGTATTTTATAAATACTAATTCTAGAGAAGTCCACTAGGACAAGGAACCTAGAGACCTCACATGCTCTTTAATTTCCAGCTTAATGTGTACCATAACAGCTTTAATACTAATACAAGCCCATGGTGCTTTGACAGATGATTAGGGTATAAGTTTGTGGTGAAGACCTTTATATGAAATTTATAAAAGGACAAAAGCATTTATGAATATTCTCATTCTTAACTGAGTTTTGAAAATAATGTTAATAGCATACAAACTCTATAGAAGAAAAGTATTCCTGAAATATTTGTACTTTTTAATATCACATAAAGATTATGCTTGAGAACATTAAATTTATCATTACCCTGCATTCCTAATTATTTATTAAACATAATTTGCATGTGTGTATGAGAAGCATCCAGTTAAAAGTGATGGAGCAATTTTTATCTGTTCCGAATTGTCCACAGAAGACTTAGCTATGAAATTTACGTAGATTAAACAGTGATTTTTATAATATTGGACTGTGATATCAACTAGTGCTAGAAAATAGTAAAATTGGAAAGGGAAAAGATGAAATTCCGTTATTTGCATTAAAATTATGATATATCAAGCAATCAGGTATAGAAAAATATTATCACAAAATATTTGTTAATATTAAATGTTTATTATAGATTTTAAATGAAAGAACTGTATGTGCCCCAGAGTTTTTTTTTTTAAGGTAGGGATATAGAGAGACTTCCATATGGGTGTGGAAGTTTGTGCCTCTAACCAACAGATAGCAGACTTCAATATTCAAACTTTTCACATTAAAATTAGGAACAAAGTAAGAAGCCTTCCTTCCTCCACTTTTAATGTGGTTCTGGAAGTTTTAACTAGTGTAGTAAGATGTACCATATCAGTTAGAGGCATAACTATTAGAAATGAGAAGATATCTGCAAGGAAGAGTGACTAATTTTGTATCTAGCAAGGAAAAAATCTCAGTTAAGAATTACCAATTGGAATAAGAGGTCAGTAAAGTACCAACATACATTAAAAACTAATAGTTTTCCTTGAGCGCTAATTAAATGTGAATGGATTCTTAGTTAAATCAGGAGAAACATGAGAACTAACTAAAATGTATAGGGATGTATAAGAAGAAATTTTCAGATACTATTAGAGGAGATGTGTGATACACTTGAGGTAACCTAAATGATATGCTATAAAATAATATTGAACTGGTATTTCTTAATTAGAAGAGTGTTTTGAGTTGTTAAATGATAAAATAGGAATTTAAAGCCAAATTGAGCTGGTATTAGAGATTTGAAAATAACTGCATTTATCATTAAACTTAATTGTGCTTACATGTTATTTAATTACTGTTATAAAAAATGCTGAGTAATTATGATTTTGTTGAACTTAAATTGCAGTCTTGGTAGATGAACCCCTTATTCATGCAACAACTTATAGTCCTTTGATGGATAATGCTGATTCAAATCCTGTGGTGGATAAGAGAGAGGTTATTGATCTGATTAAACCTGACCAAGTAGAAGGAATTCAGAAAACAGGGGCTAAAAAACTGAAGATTGAAGCTGATAAAGGTAATATACAGAATGTGACACTCTTTTGTATTGAAAAAACCACATTTTTGAGTTCTGATGGAGTGAGTGTGTTTTCTCATAGAAGCAGTGAATTGCAAAAGACTAATAGAATCTTTGTAGTAAAAGATTTATTGGTAGTTTTCTAATCCACCTTCTCAGTTTTGTAGAGCTGGACATTGGACTTTGACTTGCCTAAGGTTTCATAGCTGTTTTGCTGTCTGGTAATCTGTTCCCTTCTATTATTGTCTCTGAGAGTTTTCTATGCTAATTCACAACGGCCTTATTATTATTATTGTTGTTGTTGTTATTATTTGGCCGAGTCACATGGCTTGCGGCATCTTAGTTCGCCAACCAGGGATTGAATAGGGGCCCACGGCAGTGAAAGTGCTGGGTCCTAGCCACTGGACCACCAGGGAACGCCATATTATTTTTTTAATAGGTTATTTTTAACAGCAGTTTTAGGTTCATAGCAAAATTGAGTGGAAAGTACAGAGTTTCCATATACCACTTGTTCTCATACATGCACACAACTGCCTTTTTAAACTTGTAATGTAGCTGAAGTATTAAAAGCTCTGGGCACCTTTGGGTCTAATGGGTGGCAGTTGCTTTTAATGAGAGGCAGCTGTTGCCTAATACAAGAACCCTAGGGGAATCGAGTCAGGAGATGTTTACGGCGCATGGATTTTTAAAATGTCAGGATTGCTTGTATATACTTGATGTTTGTAAAATCAGACTTCCTTTTTGTAATTGTCTTCGAGCTTATTTTCTCATCTGTAAAATTTGGCTCATAAGTTGTGAGTATTATGGTTAAATGAGAATATTTGTGAACATAGTATAGATACTAGCATATATTAGACATTTGAATTTTTTTTTTTTTCTTTTTAAGTAAGGGTATACTGGCACTTTAATATTCTGCAGTTTGGATACAAACCACTATATACATAGAATGGATAAACAACAAGGTCCTACTGTATAGCCCAGGGAACTATATTCAATATCCTGTGATAAACCGTAATGGAAAAGAATCTAAGAAAGAATGTGTATATATATGTATATATATATGTATAATTGAATCACTTTGCTGTACAGCAGAAATTAACACAACATTGTAAATCAACTATATTTCCAATTAAGAAAACATAAATATTCTGCAGGTTGAGCAAATTTTTAGTTAATGTAATTATTCCATATTATATTAAAAATGATAAACACTTTTTCTCCGTGGACTAGAGCATTAATTGTTGTTTGACCTGAAATATAAATCTGTTTTCTCTTGGTTACTGACTTTCTGGGTCAAGAATTCTTGGTGCTTTACCTTTGCTGAAGTTGTTACTTATATCTTTTAAATGTTAACTTTTTTTTTTTTTAAAGAGAGTGCTGAAGTAAAATTTAAAGATTTTCTTCTGTCCTTGAAGACTATGATGTTTTCTGAAGATGAGGCCCTTTGTGTTGTAGACCTGCTAAAGGAAAAGTCTGGTGTGATACAGGATGCTTTAAAGAAGGTAAGCATATTTTAGATTATGAGCCTGTTTGAGGGCAGTGATTAGAAGTTCACCAAGCAAGACTTCTGCTAGAGCAGTAAATTATAACCTACTCCCATCCTTCATACCCCGAAAGCACTTAGTGACATTTAAAAGTTCTGGAATGCCTTCAGAAGTTATTTCATATATCCATACTAATCAATATACTTATTTAGTTCAGTCAGGTGTCCGAGTCATCTCAGGTTTTGACAAAAACGAATTGCTTATAATAAGTAGGATTTATATAACTTTAAAGTCATTTGGCACTTGGCTAAGTTGTACCTTGCTTTCCTGTGAATGTAAGTACTGAAGGCAAGGTCGGGTGATTTCTGGATAACATATGGAATGTTTTTGTGACTGAAGATAGCACCATTCAAAGCACCTGGGTATCTTTTTCGTGTGTGTGTGTGTGTGTGTGTGTGTGTGTGTGTGTGTGTGTAGAATACTACTGTTCTAAAGTAAATGCTTTGAATGATAGAATCATTGCTGTGACTGACTAAAATTTGAAAAAAACAAAGCCATAAGGCTAATATTTAATTTCTCATTATATTACACTCACTATATTATCAGGTGTACTAACTGTCTCATATTGGGAAATGTGACAAGTTTTTAAGTGTTATTTTGTGTGAGATAAGATGACATGGTATCCGGTGTTTAATATTAGATTGTGGACGTGACCATTCTTATTTTAAACACACATACACACACACTCCTAACACACTTTTCTGCCTTAAAACTTTAGTGGCTTCCATTTATTCTTTTTTTCCCCATCTTTATTGGAGTATAATTGCTTTATGATGTGTTAGTTTCTGCTGTACAACAAAGTGAATCAGCTATATGTATACATATATCCCCATATCCCCTCCCTCTTGAACCTCCCTCCCACCCCTCTAGGTGGTCACAAAGCACCGAGCTGATCTCCCCGTGCGATGCAGCTGCTTCCCACTAGCTATCTATTTTACATTTGGTAGGTGGTTACAAAGCACCGAGCTGATCTCCCCGTGCGATGCAGCTGCTTCCCACTAGCTATCTATTTTACATTTGGTAGTGTATATATGTCCATGCTACTCTCTTACTTCGTCCTGGCTTACCCTTCCACCTACCCATGTCCTCAAGTCCATTCTCTACATCTACATCTTTATTCCTGTCCTGCCTCTAGGTTCATCAGAACCATTTTTTTTTTTTTTTTTTAGATTCCATATATATGTGTTAGCATACAGTATTTGTTTTTCTCTTTCTAACTTATTTTACTCTGTATGACAGACTCTAAGTCCATCCATCTCTACAAATAACTCAGTTTCATTTCTTTTTAAGGCTGAGTAATATTCCATTGTATGTATGTGCCACATCTTTATCCATTCATCTGTCGATGGACACTTAGGTTGCTTCCATGTCCTGGCTGTTGCGAATAGTGCTGCAGTGAACATTGTGATACGTGACTTTTTTTGAATTATGGTTTTCTCAGGGTATATGCCCAGTAGTGGGGTTGCTGGGTCATATGGTAGTTCTATTTTTAGTTTTTTAAGGAACCTCCATGCTGTTCTCCATAGTGGCTGTATCAGTTTACATTCCCACCAACAGTGCAAGAGTGTTCCCTTTTCTCCACACCCTCTCCAGCATTTATTGTTTCTTATTGAGCTGCATGAGCTGCTTGTATATTTTGGAGATTAATCCTTTGTCAGTTGCTTCATTTACAAATCTTTTCTCCCATTCTGAGAGTGATCTTTTTATCTTGTTTATGGTTTCCTTTGCTGTGTAAAAGCTTTTAAGTTTCATTAGGTCCCATTTGTTTATTTTTATTTCCATTTCTCTAGGAGGTGGGTCCAAAAGGATGTTGCTGTGGTTTATGTCATAGAGTGTTCTGTGTTTTCCTCTAAGAGTTTTATAGTGTCTAGCCTTACATTTAGGTCTTTAATCCATTTTGAGTTTATTTTTGTGTATGGTGTTAGGAAGTGTTCTAATTTCATTCTTTTACTTGTAGCTATCCAGTTTTCCCAGCACCACTTATTGAAGAGTCTGGATTTTCTCCATTGTATATTCTTGCCTCCTTTGTTAAAGATAAGGTGATCATATGTGTGTGGGTTTATCTCTGGGCTTTCTATCCTGTTCCATTAATCTATATTTCTGCTTTTGTGCCAATACCATACTGTCTTGATTACTGTAGGTTTGTAATATAGTCTGAAGTCAGGGAGCCTGATTCCTCCAGCTCTGTTTTTCCTTCTCAAGATTACTTTGGCTATTCTGGGTCTTTTGTGTTTCCACATGAATTGTAAAATTTTTTGTTCTAGTTCTGTGAAAGATGCCATTGGTAATTTGATAAGGATTCCATTGAATCTGTAGATTGCTTTGGGTATTATAGTCGTTTTCACCATGTTGATTCTTCCAGTCTAAGAACATGGTCTATCTCTCCATCTGTTTGTATCATCTTTGATTTCTTTCATCAGTGTCTTCCCCCCCGCCCCCGTCAGTTTCTTATAGTTTTCTGCATACAGGTCTTTTGCCTCCTTAGGTAGGTTTATTCCTAGGTATTTATTGTTTTTGTTGCAGTGGTAAATGGGAGTGTTCCCTTAATTTCTCTTTCTGATTTTTTGTTGTTGGTGTATAGGAATGCAAGAGATTTCTGGCATCAGTTTTGTATCCTGCTACTTTACCAGATTCATTGATTAGCTCTAGTAGTTTTCTGGTGGCATCTTTAGGATTATCTATATATAGTATCATATCATCTGCAAACAGTGACAGCTTTACTTCTTCTTTTCCAGTTTGGATTCCTTTCATTTCTTTTTCTTCTCTGATTGCTGTGGCTAAAACTTCCAAAACTATGTTGAATAATAGTGGTGAGAGTGGGCACACTTGCCTGGTTCCTGATCTCAGAGGAAATGCTCTCAGTTTTTCACCATTGAGAATGATGTTGGCTGTGGGTTAGTCATATATGGCTTTTATTATGTTGAGGTAGGTTCTCTCTACGCTCACTTTATGGAGAGTTTTTATCTTAAGTGGGTGTTGAATTTTGTCATAAGCTTATTCTGCATCTATTGAGATTATCATATGGTTTTTATCCTTCACTTTGTTAATATGGTGTATCACATTGATTGAATTGCATATATTGAAGAATTCTTGCATTCCTGGGATAAACCCCACTTGATCATGGTGTATGATCCTTTTAATGTGCTGTTGGATTCTGTTTGCTAGTATTTTGTTGTGGATTTTTGCATCTATGATCATCAGAGATATTGACCTCTAATTTTCTTTTTTTGTGACTTTTTTTCTTCTTTTGGTATTAGGGTGATGGTGGCCTTGTAGAATGAATTCGGGAGTGTTCCTCCCTCTGCTATATTTTGGAAGAGTTTGAGAAGGATAGGTGTTAGCTTTCTTCTCTACATGTTTGATAGAATTCGCCTGTGAAGCCATCTGGCCCTGGGCTTTTGTTTGTTGGAAGATTTTTAATCACAGGTTCAATTTAATTACTTGTGACTGGTGTGCTCATATTTTCTGTTTCTTCCTGGTTCAGTCTTGGAATGTTGTACTTTTCTAAGAATTTGTCCATTTCTTCCAGATTGTCCATTTTATTGGCATATTGTTGCTTATAGTTAGTCTCTCATGATCTTCTGTATTTCTGCAGTGTCAGTTGTTTTTTTCTCCTTTTTCATTTCTAATTCTATTGGTTTGTGTCTTCTCCCTTTTTTTCCTTATGAGTCTGGCTAATGGTTTATCAATTTTGTTTATTTTCTCAAAGAGCCAGCTTTTAGTTTTATTGATCTTTGCTGTCGTTTCCTTCATTTCTTTTTCATTAATTTCTGATCTGATCTTTATGATTTCTTTCCTTCTGCTAACTTTGGGGTTTTTTTGTTCTTCTTTCTCTCATTGCTTTAGGTGTAAGGTTAGGTTGTTTATTTGAGATGTTTCTTGTTTCTTGAGGTAGGCTTGTATTGCTATAAACTTCCTTCTTAGAACTGCTTCTGCTGCATCCCATAGGTTTTGGATCTTCGTGTTTTCACTGTCATTTGTCTATAGGTATTTTTTGATTTCCTCTTTGATTTCTTCAGTAATCTGTTGGTTGTTTAGTAGTGTATAGTTTAGCCTCCATGTGTTTGTATTTTTTACAGTTTTTTTCCCTGTAATTGATATCTAGTCTCATAGTGTTGTGGTCAGAAAAGATGCTTGATACGATTTCAGTTTTCTTAAATTTACCAAGGCTTGTTTTGTGACCCAAAATGTGATTTATCCTGGAAAATGTTGTTTGTGCACTTGAGAAGAAAGTGTATTTTGTTGTTTTTGGATGAAATGTCCTATAAATATCAAATTATGAAGTCCATCTGGTGTAATGTGTCATTTAAAGCTTGTGTTTCCTTCTTTATTTTCTGTTTGGATGATCTGTCCATTGGTGTAAGTGGGGTGTTAAAGTCCCCTACTATTATTGTGTTACTGTTGATTTCTCCTTTTATGGCTGTTAGCATTTGCTTTATGTACTGAGGTGCTCCTGTGTTGGGTGTATAGATATTTCTAATTGTTATATCTTCTTCTTGGATTGATTCCTTGATCATTATGTAGTGTCTTTCCTTGTCTCTTATAATAGTCTTTATTTTAAAGTCAGAAGTCTGATTTGTCTTATGTGAGTATTGCTTCTCCAGTTTTCTTTTGATTTCCATTTTCATGGAATATCTTCTTACATTCCCTCACTTTCAGTGTGTATGTCCCTAGGTCTGAAGGGGTCTCTTGTAGACAGCATATATATGGGTCTTGTTTTTGTATCCATTCAGCCAGTCTTTCTTTTTTTTTTTTTTTTTTAATGATTTCTTGTTTGCTTGCTTGCTTATTTATTTATGGCTGTGTTGGGTCTTCATTGCTGCGCATGGCTTTCTCTAGTTGCATTGAGTGGGGGCTACTCTTCATTGCAATCTGTGGGCTTCTCATTGCGGTGGCTGCTCTTGTTGTGGAGTGTGGGCTCTAGAGCACAGGCTCAGTAGTTGTGGCGCCTGGGGTTAGTTGCTCCACGGCATGTGGGATCTTCCTGGACCAGGGATCAAACCCATGTCCCCTGCATTTGGCAGATGGACTCTTAACCACTGTGCCCCCAGGGAAGTCCCCAGTCTGTGTCTTTCGGTTGGGGCATTTAATCCATTACATTTAAGGTAATTATTGATATGTATGTTCCTATTACCATTTTCTTAATTGTTTGGGTTTGTTATTGTAGGTCTTTTCCTTCTCTTGTATTTCCTGCCTAGAGAAGTTCCTTTAGCATTTGTTGTAAAGCTGGTTTGGTGGTGCTGAATTCTCTTAACTTTTGCTTGTCTGTAAAGCTTTTGATTTCTCCATTGAATCTGAATGAGACCCTTGCTGAGTTGAGTAATCTTGGTTGTAGGTTTTTCCCTTTCATCACTAAATATATTTTGCCACTCCCTTCTGGCCTGCAGAAGCTGCAAGATCAGCTGTTAACCTTATTGGGGATTCCCTTGTGTGTTATTTGTTGCTTTTCCCTTGCTGCTTTTAATATTTTTTCTTCGTGTTTAAATTTTGTTCGTTTGATTAATATGTGTCTCAGCATGTTTCTCCTTGGGTTTCTCCTGTATGGGACTCTCTCTGCTTCCTGGACTTGATTTACTATTTCCTTTTCTGTGTTGGGGAAGTTTTCGACTATAATCTCTTGAAATATTTTCTCAGACCCTTTCTTTTTTTCTTCTTTTTCTGGGACACCTACAGTTCGAACATTGCTGCTCTTAATGTTGTCCCAGAGGTCTCTGAGACCGTCCTCCATTCCTTTCATTCTTTTTTCTTTATTCTGTTCTGCAGTTATTTCCACCATTCTATCTTCCGGCTCACTTATCCGATCTTGTGCCTCAGTTATTCTGCTATTGATTCCTTCTAGAATATTTTTAATTTCAGTTATTGTGTTGTTTATTACTGTTTGTTTGCTCTTTAGTTCTTCTAGTTCGTTATTAAACGTTTCTTGTATTTTCTCTTTTCTGTTTCTAAGATTTTGCATCATCTTTACTGTTATTACTCTGAATTCTTTTTCAGTTGGTTTACCTATTTCCTCTTCATTTATTTGTTCTTGTGGGTTTTATCTTGCTCTTTTGCCTGCAAGATATTTCTGTGTCTTCTCCTTTTGTCTGGTTTACAGTATTTGAGGTCTCCTTTCCCTAGGCTGCATGGTCGTAGTTCCTCTTGCTTCTGTTCTCTGCCCCAGTGGTGAGGTTGGTCCAGTGGCTTGTGTAGGCTTCCTGATGGGAGGGACTTGTGCCTGCGATCTTGTAGGTGGAGCTGAGTCAGGTGGTATGTTTTGTGGTGTCTTTGAGCTTAGTATGGCTTTAGGTAGTCTGTGTGCTGATGGGTGGGTTTATGTTCCTGTCTTGTTTGGTGAGAGGCATCCATCACTGGGAGCTGCTGGCAGTTGGGTGGAGCCGGGTCTTGGTTTCAGATAGAGGCCTCTCTGAGAGCTCTCAGTGATTAATCTTCCCTGGGGCCAGGAATTCTCTAGTGGTCCAGTATCCTGGACTCCATGCTCCTACCCCAGAGCCTCAGGCCCGACTTCCAATCCAGGAACCAAGACCCCGCAAGTTGCTCATCCCTCAATAAAGGGGATTTAAAAAAAAAAACAAAAAAGGAAAGACTAATAAAACCCTAGAAAAATGGTAAAAAGTAAAATCAAAAACAGAAACAAGGAAACATACATGCAGAAGAAACAAAACAGAACCATATGAAACAAAAAACAAGGGAACAACCAGACAAACAGAAGAACTCAAAAACGAAATCAGACAATGAGAATCAAAACTAACAAAAACAGAAAACCTAATAACAAAACCAAAGCAGTGTGCCAACTGAAGAATAAAGTAAGGAAACAGAACAAACTGATAAAAATGAATTTTAAAAAATAATAAAGTAGAAAGGGAAAAAACACAGGATAACAGAAAAGTAAAGTAGAAATGGAAATTTAAAAAGTATTAAAGAAAAAGAAGAAGAAAAATATACAGGAAAAAAGCACAGAACAACAGAAAAGCAAAGTAAAAATAGAAGTTTATAAAAAAGTAAAATAAAAATAAAAAATGTTATAGAACATGAAGATCTCAAAAGACTAAATAAAGAAAAAAAACCTAAAACAACAACAAAAAAAAAAAGAAAGAAAAGAAACCCAACAACAAAAAAGCCAGAACCAACAACAGAATGAATCAAAACATAATAAAATTAATAGTAATAATTATGTTTCCCTGGGGTCTCAGCTGAAAGTGTCTGCGCACTCTGTGAGCCATAGCCCACCTCCGCCTCCCCAAGAAGCTCTCCTCTGCCTCTGGGCTGGTCTCTGGACCTGTTGTGGGCCCTGTGAAGACCACTCAGACTCTGATCTGACCCAGTTCTTGCGTGTGCTTGTCCCCAACATCCACAGCTGCCAGAGCTAGACCATTTTCATTTGTGGGAACACTCATTGTCTACTCAGATATTCCATAGACGCAGGGTCTACCTAGCTGATCGCGGGGATTTAATATGCAGCTTGTACAGCGGATGGAAAGGTTTTCGGTCTTCTTCCTTAGTTGCCCCATCCCTGGGGTTCAGCTTTGGTTTTATCCCCACCTCTGCGTGTGGTCCACCCACAGAGTCTGGTCCTGAGGCTGCCTTGGAGATCTTGGGTCTGCTCCAGTGAGGACAGAGCGCAGAGGTGGTATGACTGCTTGGATCGCGGGAGCCCTGGTGGTGCCAAATGCGCAGGGGAGCCGTCAGCCACAGGCACAAGAGATACGGCCCTAGTGAGGGCCTTTTCTGGCACCCAGTGTACGGTGCGTCAGGGCCAGCCCTGGCCGGGCTTTTTCTGGCGCCCAGCAACAGGCGCGCAAGGGCCATCCCTGAGAGGGCTTCTTTTATTGTCGTCAACAGGCACTGGTGTGAGGGGAGAGAGAGGCTGCAAGAGTGGCTTGTCCCCCTGTGTGTAACTCAGCAGTAGCGCCCTGCTTCCACGGCAGTCCGGTCTTCCTCTGTAGGTATTCCCTGCTGCGGATTTCCTCCCTCCCGTCCCCTCAGTCTGTGTCCCCACAGCCAACAGCATTTCTCGCTCCGGGCCTGTTCTCCAGCCCCCTGTGCTCCAGCTCCCAGCCCCACTGCACACCTGTGAACACATGTCCCAGTCCAGGGCATGTAGGGCCGCGGTACGGACTGTCTGTGTATTTCTCACTGTGTCCCATCTGCCACCTATTGGCCGCTTCACCCTCTTCCAACAGCCTCAAATGCTTTTCTTCTGTCCCAGTCGATTTCTCTGTTGGAGAGGAGGTTTCCCCGAATTTGGGACTCTCTTCTCTGCTTCAACTCCCCATCCTGGGGTGCAGGTCGCGTCTGGCTTCCTCTCCTCCTCCTTCTCCCTTCTATTTGCCCTCCTACCCAGTTATGCAGGGATCTTTATAGTCCTGTCTGGTGTCCAGGGTCTTCTGCTAGTCTTCAGCCGGTGTTCTGTGAGAACTGTTGCATCTATAGATGTATTCCTGATGCATCCGTGGAGAGAGATGAACTCCACGTCCTCCTACTTCTTCGCCATCTTCTATCCCTGTGCCATGGATTGTCTCAGGGCAGGTAAACCATCACCTTCAATCCTTTTGCCCTTTGAGCCTAGCAGGATTCTGGTATGACTTTTGACAATAGAAAAATTAATCAACAGCTGATCTTTCGGACTCCAGCAGTTTGAGGTAGCAACAAAATGACTGCAGCCCCCAACCACTCTCCTCACCATCTCTATATCATATCTTCTGCAGCCAATCATTGGTTGATGGGTACTTGGGTTGTTTCCATGTCTTGGGTACTATAAATAGTACTGCTATGAATATTGGTGTGCATTTATCTTTTCAAATTTGGGTTTTCATTTTTTCCAGATACATACCCAGGAGTAGGATTGCTGGATCTTATGGTAACTCTATTTTTAGTTTTTAAAGGAATCTCCATACTGTTTTTCATAGTGGATGCACCAGTTTACATTCCTACCAACTGTGTATGAGGGTTCCCATTTCTCCATACCCTCTCCAGCATGTATTATTTGTAAACTTTTTGATGATAGCCATTATGACTGGTGTGAGATGATACTTCATTGTGGTATGATTTGCATTTCTCTAATAATTTGCAATGTTGAGCATGTTTTCATGTGCCTGTTGGCTGTCGGTATGTCTTCTTTGGAGAAATATCTATTTAGGTCTTCTGCCCATTTTTTGATTGGGTTGTTTGTTCAATATTAAGTTGTATGAGCTGTTTGTATATTTTGGATATCAAGCTCTTGTCTATTGCATCATTTGCCAATATTTTCTCCCATTGTGTAGGTTGTCTTTTCATTTTATTGATGGTTTCCTTTGCTGTGCAAAAGCTTATAAGTTTGATTAGATCCCATTTTATATTTTTGCTTTTGTTTCTTTAACCTTGGGAGACTGATCTAAGAAAATATTACTACAATTTATGTTAAAGAATGTTTTGCCTATATTTTCTTCTAGGAGTTTTATGGTGTCATGTCTTACATTTAGGTCTTTAAACCATTTTTTAAAATTGAACTATAGTTGATTTACAACATTGTGTTAGTTTCAGGTATACAGCACAGTGATTCAGTCAGATATATTTTATATATATATATATATATATATATATATAGTGTCCAGGGTCTTCTGCTAGTCTTCAGCCGGTGTTCTGTGAGAACTGTTGCATCTATAGATGTATTCCTGATGCATCCATGGAGAGAGATGAACTCCACATCCTTCTACTGCTCCACCATCTTGAATCCTCTCCCATTTATTCTTAAAGACCATCCTAGTCCAAACCATCACTTCTCATTTGATTACCTTCAGTATCCTCCTAGTTGATGTTTCTGCATTTCCTCGTAGCCTTCTAGTCTATTTTTTCTACACAACTGCAAGGCAGCCTTTAAGAGGTAAATCAGGTTATGTTACTAACTGCTTTAAAAACCCTTTGGTGCCCTTCTCTTTGCACTTAAAACAAAATCCAGATTCCTTTTAAGGCCTATGTCTGTCTCTCTCTATATCCTGATTTCATGGCATTTTCCTCATCCCCTCATTAAAGCAAATCAAATATTCTCTTCTGTCTGGACTGTCCTAAAACCCCCAAGCCCCTATCCTCTAACTTGTTACCTTGGTTATTTCCTCCATCAGGTTTCCATTTAAATATCCTCATATAAGGCTAATCTGAATTCCTAGTCTAAATTATTCTCTTCTCTCTTTCTCATAACCATCTGAATTTTTTTTGTCATATAGCATTTATCATGGCATATGTCTGTCCATACTTCCAAGTATCTGTTGACAACGTGTTTTACAAATCTGTGGCATTTTACAATGTATGTAGTATGCTTGTTGGACAGTCTCCATGTGGTACCAGTAGTGGCTCAGAGTAAACAGTGTGTTTGAGGATCATCAGAGTAATTGCGATAACTGTGACTTTGGATACAAAGTTAGATTAGCAAGGAACGTTCTTGAAGTTCTTGATTGAAGAATTTATCTTTTGATTTACTTTAATTGGGTAAGTGTATATCTTAAAAGGGTTCCTGGTTATTTGTGAGGATTGGGAAAATCTTCTTGCAGGGAAAAGCCTCCAGCTGAACTTAGTTACTACCTGTTTGAAATTACTGCTTTTTAAAATTAATTGCTTCAGGTGTTTCTCTTCTGACTAAGGATGTTGGTGGTGGTTTATGGATGCAAGAGTACTCATTTTATTGCTTGAGACAGCTTTGAACTCTAGAGGTTGGGTGGTAAATCAGACTCCCCTTGATAGCTATATTAGGCAGGCCAAGGAGGAAGTTGGGAACTGTTAAAGTTAACGTTTTGAAATAGAGTAAATATTTTGAAACTTTACATTTTTCCCTTTTCCTTGGAACCTTTGGCTTTCGATTAAAATCTTGTTCTGTGTTTCTTATGGCGTGGTTCTATTCTTATCTTCAGGGACTCAGTGCCCTTGTAGATCTACTCTTATCAGGGAAGGACTAGGTAAGTTTAATTTCTCCCTTTTCCTGTCATGGAAATTGATTCTTGGTCAGACCTTTTAATAGATTTCAAGGTCCAGGTTGTAGATGAATCCCCACACCTAATAAAGACCACTTCAGAGAAAGGGGGAAGATAAATGCAGGAATACAAGCATAGATGTAGGATAGAGATAGAGGAGTTAGAGGACTTGCTGACCAATTAATTAGATATGGTGGCTAAGGAAGAGTCTAGAATAAATGCTTGTTTTTGCTCTGGAGTAACTGGATAGATTGTGGTGACAATGGTATTCATGAGCGCTTTGCAAAGGAAGAGAGAGTAGAGGATTATGAAAATATTTAGAAAGTTTTAGGCATCCTTTGGAGCATTTAAGTGGATATAATTATTTCACAGTTGAATATATAGTTCTCTGGAGTTGAAAATATATTGCAGTGGGAGTAATTTCGGAAAGTAATCAACTATCACCAGTACATATAGTGGATATATGTTAGTCCAGAGAGGATGTGGAGAGTGGTAAGAAAGTTCAGGAATGAACCTTGAGAAGCACCAACATTTAAAGGTCAGGGAAAGCCACCACAGACTATATCGAGAGGAGAAACAGCAGGAGACAGTGGAATCACAGATGCTTAGGGAGGGTAGAGAGTTCAGGGGTGGCAGGAAAAATCAGCATTGACATGCTTTAGAGCAATCAAGGAGAATAAGGATTGAAAAAATGGATTTGATATCCTTAGTGAAAGCAGTTTCATTGGAGTACTAGACTATAAATAAGTGATGAATGAATAGGAAAGGTGACAGTATCCACTTTGAATAAGCTTAGATGGGAAGGGGAAGACAGAGTAAAAGCTAGAGGGCTTTTGCAGAGTCGGAGAGGAGATGTTATGTTCTATGTGTATGTAAACATGCCTTTGTGTTTAAGCTATAAGATACTTCTGTTTTATATTTAGAGTGTAGGTTAAGATCCTGGGCTCTAGGGTCAGATTTCCTGGATTCAAATCTGGACTCTGCCACTTGGAGCTTTGTGGCTTTAGATAAGTTACTTAACTTCAGTGTCTCAGTTTCCCCATCTCTAAAATGGGAATGATAATAAGGTATTACCTTAGAGTTCCTAGCATAAAATAATTGCTCAAAAATGTTAACTCAATGTGATTACTAGTAAGAAAACATTTAAAATATATTTGAATTGTGTATTAACACATATATGTGGAATCTAGAAAAATGGTACAGATGAACCAGTTTGCAGGGCAGGAATAGAGATGCACATGTAGAAAATGGATGTGTGGACACAGTGAGGGAAGGTGTGGGTGGGTTGAATTGGGAGATCAGGATTGACATAGGTACTCTACCATGTGTAAAATAGGTAGCTAGTGGGAACCTGCTGTATAGCACAGGGAGCTCAGCTCGGTGCTCTGTGGTGACCTAGAGGGGTGGCATGGTGGGAGCTGGGAGGGAGGTCCAAGAGGGAGGGGATATATGTATACATATAGTTGATTCACTTCAGTGTACAGCAGAAACTAATACAACAGTGTAAATCAACTATACCCAATTAATAAAAAATAGAAAAGGCAAAAAAAATGTATTTGATAGTTTTAGTTGATTATTAATTTCTTCTTGTTGGCCTTTAAATGTACTTGCCTCAATTATGTGGTTTTTTTCCAACTCTAAGTTACTATTTTGGCCCCATGTTGTATAACAGAAGGAAGTCTATTTAAAATTTTTCCTACCTTCTCTCTTCCTTCCCTTTCTACTTTTGTTAATTATAGCATTTGTTTATCAGATACTTACAATATTTAATGTTTGTTTTGTGACTATAATTTTTATGTTTGTTTCAGTCTTAATTCTGTAGTTTAATGCTGGGTTCACATCTTGATACCAGTTCTTTTGTCATAAGCTTCTGTATTCATCTCTTGGTTGGCTGAAATTTTTTTTTTTTCTGGAATTTTTTCAAGAAGGGCTTATGGAACCTGTATTTCCCAAATTCTGGCAAGTGAAAATGCTGCTTTATTGTCTTTGTACTTGAATGATAATTTGGTGGGGTATAATTTTTCTGGGTTGCACTTTCTTTCCTTGAGAATTTGTCATGCTTGCTTTACCATTCTCTACATTCCTATCGCTGGATAGAAGTCTGAGACCAGCCTGAGTTTTGCATTTTTTTTTTTTTTCTTTTTAAAGGCTCTGCTACGTGGCATGTGGGATCTTAGTTCCCCAACCAGGGATCAAACCCGTGCCCCCTGCATTGGGAGCCCGGAGTCTTAACCACTGGGCCACCAGGGAAGTCCCCTGAATTTGCATTCTTTTCATGTATTTTTGTCAGAATACACTCTCACAATGAAAACATCCTTTGGGTAATCAACCAAGTTTTTATTATTTATTGGACTTGCCAGTGTCCACCCTACTGTACAAACATCAAGGGATTCAGCTTCTTTGAAGTCATGGGAATTTTGCTATAATGTGGCTTTGAATTGACTCTTCTATCAGTATTCCCTTGGGCAAAGCATGTCTTTGCAATCATGAGATTCAGTGTCCCTTAAAAGAATTGAAATAATGGGTATCAATTAAGCATAAGTTGGATCTTCCTTGCCTATTGTCTTTATCTTTCATATTTTTGTCCTAAAAAAAAATAAAGCTTTGGTTTATTTCCTCTTATTTTTATTTATTTCTCTCCACCCTGAACTCTATGTCTTCTCCTGTGTTTTCAGCAACATGTCTTTTTCTGTTTGCTACTTCTAATTGGATTGTATTTCTGAGATGGTGTTACTTTTACTTCTACTTAGGGTTTTGCCAGCTCATATTTCATCTCTTTCTGTGATCTTATCTTTCCTCTGAATTATTTCTTGTGAGCTCTGTTCTTTGCTCTTGTTTTTCTAGAAATCGTTGCTATGTTACACTTTCGAAAGTCATAGTGATATATTTTTTTTAATCACAGTTTTTGTCCGTTCTTGACAATCTTTTTATGGTGATTTTTCTCCACTTGGCATTTGGTTTTTCTTACTGCTTTCCTTCCTTTTTTCTCATATCTTACATAGAGCTTGTTTTATTTCTTTTTCATTAATACTCCTCTTCCAGTGAGGGGTGTTTCTCTTGGATCATCTCTGTGGCTAGAGATTGATAATGAATGGCTACGGCCAGCTGTTCTCCTTCGGCTATGTGTGAAAATGAGTTCTTTTAGCCTTTCCTTTTTCTCGTATAAGAGTTCACTACAGAGGGTCTCACTGTAGAGGATCTCTCTTAACTCTGCCTCACTGATTAGCTGCTCTCTTTGAATAAAGTTTACCTGTATGATTTCTTCTTCTTTCCTACTTCTGCTTCTTAAGACCTCCTACCAAGAAAATTCATACCTTCTATATTTGTGCTTGTTCCTGATGTCAAATGGGGGATTTTTGGTTTTACCTTTCAGTATATTCCTGTTAACTTCAGAGAACTATGTACCCATGGCACCTCTGTAGTCTTGGGTATATTTTGACAAGGTTGTTGAGCATCTGTTTGATCTCCACTGCTTTCGGAAGTCTTTCCTGATATTATGCTTTGATGTTACAGATGTTTGTTTTATTTTGGTTCAGTTTGCATGTCATTTCGTACCCCTCTTTTCATCTTTTAGGAGGAGAAGGGAGAGATTACTATCTTGATTTTGTGTTTAAAAATGGAAGTCATAATTCTTTGTAAAAATCTGTTTCTTGATTAATATGTGTCCTATTTTATGCATCAGAATATGTAATGATACAGTGATTTTCCTGAATGATATTTCACTGAGCAGTGTTTGGCAGTTATTCTACTTTATATGTAATACTGAACTCTGCATTGGCCTAAGAACACTTCATATCAGATAGTTCATTTTCATAATTTTCATTAACCGATGTTTACTATTAACTAATTTTGTATTGATTTCTCAATTGTAGTCAAATAAAGGAGAGTTGACTGCACTTGTACATCAGCTTCAAGAAAAAGACAAGTTACTTACTGCTCTGAAGGAAGATGCTGCTGCTATGAAGGATCGGTGTAAGCAGTTAACCCAGGTGAAGACATTCTTGTATTTAAGGGTTATACTTTCTAAATCAGACACAATGAAGGATTTTAGAAATTGTCCATAATTCCTGATTTATTTGTGCAGTAGATTTATACCACGTGAAAGTAATTTTCTTTTAGAATTTAGGTGGTGGTGGTGATGGGGTCTCACTCTTTCATGTTATTATAGCCTACAGTTGAATTGTGAATTTAAAATAGCAGTACTTATAGGTATACTAATTTCTGAATAAGGGAAGCCTGTGGACATTGGGAGCATGTTTCAACTGGTTCTGACCTAGAATTATTTTATAGAAGCACAAAACTTGGTGTGATCTTGTTTAAATGCAATTTATGGGACAAATGTGAAACTCTTACATAGGTGGTTTATTCATGAAGGTTTTTGTGATATAATTTTTAATCAGTGAAGTTCTTTAAATCCCTTTTACTTTGAGAGGTTTAAAAAAAAAAAGCCTTTAAACAAATGTAAAAGTACAAACTTCCAGTTATAAAATAAATAGGTCCAGGGGATGTAACGTACAGCATGGTGAATATAGTTATTAATACTGTGTTGTATATTTGAAAGTTGCTACGAGAGTAAACCTTAAGTTCTCATAACGAGAAAAAAAGTTTGTAACTGTGTGGTGATGATTTAGCAATAAATGCGAGTATTGAATCATACTGTATACTTGAAACTAATATAATATTCTATGTCAGTTATATTTAAAAAAATCATGTAGACTGAGAACATAATTGAAATTCTGTAGTAAATGTGGTCTCATTTTTCCCGAAGTGCTTGTTTCTCCTTTTAGGTGTTAAATACAGTAGACTAAATGAGGTTTATTTCACTGTGTTCATGTAGCTACTTGATGACATTATGAGAACGGCCTCATTTGAATATAAAATCTTTTCTGTGAATTTGATGTAAATAAAAAAAAGTCAGTGGAAAACTTGGTCAGATTGATTTTTTTTAATAAATTTATTTTATTTTTGGCTGCGTTTGACTAAGATTAATCAAAGTTGTTGCTAAAATAAGTGTTTCCTTAAGAATAGAAACTTTACTGTAGTTTTCTGTAGCTATAGTTTTTCTGCTTATTTTAAAAATTAAAAAAAGAAACTATTTACTTAAGTGTAACTCATTGAGCTGTATACTTAAGATGTGTATACTTTTTTCCTAAATGTATTATGTACATCAGTAAAACAATTTGCAAATGTAAATGAACTCTTACGGGCAAACTGTTAGTTAAATGAAAATCTTAAAGTTTGTCAAACAGTTTCTTAGAGCAGGGAAAATGGACTGATCATACCTGCAGATAACTTTAAAGTTGCTTGGCTTTCTTGCACTTTAATAGTTAATATTTATCCTAGGAGTTCACAATACTTGCAACTCAAAATGAAATTACCCTTTTAATGTTTGACTTGGGAAGATAATAAAACTTTCTGAGTTTTACTTTCCCTATTTTGCTATAAATATATCTTATCCTTATCTCTTACCTTAGGATGGAGACATTTTTTCTCAGCTCTTTTTTTCCTGGGGGCCTATTCTGTACCCTAAAAGAGAGCTGGTACCTGGAAATAATGAAGAATTACCTTGTTTTGCTTTAAAAATGTTCTTTCTTATAATCAAGTTAGAATGTAGGATTTTATTCCATGTTCAAGTCTTTAACTCTTAAACCAGAAAGTGCATTTGAAATATGAGTAAACAGAGCAGCTAAGTGT
This sequence comes from Physeter macrocephalus, assembly GCF_002837175.3. NCBI lineage: Eukaryota > Metazoa > Chordata > Mammalia > Artiodactyla > Physeteridae > Physeter > Physeter macrocephalus. Next base: position 137,445,275 of record NC_041224.1, read on the forward strand.
TTATGAAGGGAATTAGTGTAAAGAGCAGGTAAGATGCAGAAGACAAATTTTTTTTTTTTTTTAAACCTTTGACCTTGCTTTTTAAGCAAGTACTTATTTCACAATTCAAGATTGGGCTTCCCTGGTGGAACAGTGGTTAAGAATCCACCTGCCTGGGGCTTCCCTGGTGGCGCAGTGGTTGAGAGTCCGCCTGCCGATGCAGGGGACACGGGTTCGTGCCCCGGTCCGGGAGGATCCCACGTGCCGCGGAGCGGCTGGGCCCGTGAGCCATGGCCGCTGAGCCTGCGCGTCTGGAGCCTGTGCTCCACAGCAGGAGAGGCCACAGCAGTGAGAGGCCCGCGTACCGAAAAAAAAAAAAGAATCCACCAATGCAGGGGACATGGGTTCAAGCCCTGGTCTGGGAAGATCCCACATGCCGTGGAGGAACTAAGCCTCCACCACAACTACTGAGCCTGCACTCTAGAGCCCATGAGCCACAACTACTGAGCCTGTGTGCCACAACTACTGAAGCCTGTGTGCCTAGAGCCTGTGCTCCGCGACAAGAGACGCCACGGCAGTGAGAAGCCCGCGCACTGCAACGAAGAGTAGCCCCCACTCGCTGCAACTAGAGGAAGCCCATGCGCAGCAATGAAGACTCAACACAGCCAAAAATAAATAAATAAATTTATTAAAAAAAAAAGAATTCATGATTGTTTTACTGATGTCATTTTTGCTGATGTTGTTTTCTTCTTAGTAAAGTCTTGTTCTTATTTATTTAAATAAAAAGTTTTTCATATTTTTTTTCGGATTTACTCTTCTAGGAAATGATGGCAGAGAAAGAAAGAAGCAATGTTGTTATAGCAAGGATGAAAGATCGGATTGGAGCATTAGAAAAGGAACATAATGTGTTTCAAAACAAAATGCATGTCAGTTACCAAGAGACTCAACAGATGCAGATGAAGGTATATTTTCATTCTTTTAATACAAAATTAAATATTTGTATTCATTTAATTAGCAAACTTTTAAGTGCCCTGGGTTGGGCTTTGGTACAAATGGCTAATTAAACTGGCTCCCTATCCTTAAGTAAGCAACTTTTGGAGAGGCTGGAAGCTGACAAGTAAATACGCTGTTACAGTAGAGGTAAACATCAGGTGCTTTGGAACAGTGCAGATGAGAGGTGGGGAAGAGAAGGAAGAGAAGAGGTGGGGAAGAGAAGGTGGGAAGAAGACTTTAGAAATGAGAAGCAGACCGTGTTGAATCTTTTGAGACAATTAGGCATTGTCAGGAAAGCGAGTGAACAAATGGGCGCTGGGTATGAGACTTATTACTTGGTGTAATTCCTTCCCATCCCACGAGATGATGGTTCGGTAGGTCTCTTTTGGGGCCCAGGATCGTGCTTTTTAATGAGTACACTCCAGGTGTTTTCAGTGTAGGTCATCTAGTGATAATGGTTTGTGAGAAATACAGTAAGAGTTGTGGTATTTGGGAATCAGGACTGGAATGAAGAGACCTAGAGAAATAGATAGAGGTCTTGTCTTAAAGGGCCTTATATCCCGGAAGACTGGGGAGCCAAGTGAAGGAGTTTAAGCAACCCAACAGTGTGATTATGTTAGTATTTTAAATTATTACTCTGGTATAGTATGGAGAGTGGCAGCAGTGTGGAGAGTGGAACAGGGATAGTTGAAAGGCTTTTGCAGGAATCCAAGTCAGAGAATAAGAACCTTAAGTCAGACACTGATAATGAGGGGATGAGTTTGATAAAAAAGAGATAGTAGATAGGGCTTGATGATGGAGTGGAGAAGAGAGGAAAAGTGATAATGGTTTTGGCCTAAGTGACCTCCTCTCTGGTCCTTATTTTCACCTGTTTTCTTTCAACATTTTAGAAGGTTCAGTGCATACTGCCTATTTTTACAGTGTTATCCATTTTCATGATTTCGGTTAGGTCTGGACCAGTGATTTTTGTTGTTGTTTTGAAGAACATGGTGTCAGTCTGCTTGTCAGGTGGGCTTCTAACACTCCTTCTAATTGAACTTTGTGGACCAGTGATTTCTTTTTGAAATTGTTTACATTGCTGGCTGATGCTTCAATTTGAAAGTGTTTGTCGTCACCTCAAAATTAACGTATGTCTAAAATCAAACTCTTGCTTTTGGTCAGGTTGTTTTTATTTTCTAATGTTTTGAGGCATTATTATCCTTATGCTTGAATCTTTGACTTCTCTCTCCCTTGCCCAATCTACAATTGGTTCTGAAATCTTAAAGATACTTTATTTCTAGTTACTCTTGCGTTCAGTTTTTAGATATGACCCTAGTTTATTATTTCATACTAGCATAATTATAGCACCTTAATAGGTCTCTCATTTCCTTTCTGATATGTGTAATTAGTACCAGATTTTTCTTTGCAAAATATTACTTTGATCACATTGGTAGTCTGCTGAAAAATTACTGCTGTTGAAGTTCCAGTTTTTTCTGTGGAAATACCAGTAATGGCAATAAAGAAGTGAATGAATCTCTTCTCAGGTTCTTACTGCATCCACTACTTTGATGCTCTAATTTGGCTCAATCCTCCATCTTCCAAGGCCCCAGCCATTTGAAGTATTCTTTCCCATTAACCAGGTTATTGAAGAACTGATTTTCCTGGCCTTGTGTGATCTTTTTTCTTCTTAATTCTGACTTACTGTTCATTTGAAAATGAGTGGGATACATGTAACAACATGTTTTATTGAAGGTTTAGGGTGTTGAAATGATTCTTTTTTTCAACTTGATTGCTCATAGAGGCCAGGATATAGATTATTACATATGATAAGTTCTCTGAAAAGTAGAAACGTAGACTTGATTTTCTCTTAATTGAATAGGTTTACTAAAAATTATTAAGATTATTTCACATACTAAATTGAGGATGTGGGGATATAAGATTAGTGTTGTCTTTTTTTTTTTTTTTTTTTTTTT
>NC_041224.1:137448288-137452170 GCF_002837175.3 Physeter macrocephalus
CTGCATCGGCAGGCAGACTCTCAACCACTGCGCCACCTGGGAAGCCCAGTGTTGTCTTTTGATTCTGTAATTCTGAAATAAAAAACAAGAAGCCAGATATTTTAGCACGTAGATTTTTGTGTAGTGAATTTGCCATCTATTTGGCTATGGCTCAATTTGTAACTTAATGTAAATGTTTTGAACATGTTTTCAGTTTTTAAACTTCTGATTACTAAAATCTTTCATTAAAATATTGCTAACACAACATTGACATATTCTATGTGAGTCTATTGTGTAGGAAAGAGTTCTAAAACATCTTTTAGTTCTAAAACAGCATCTCAGTATATTTATTTTGCCTATGATAGCAGCTGGCATCTACTTGCATTCTTGAATGCTGTGGCAGCTTATGTTTACTTTGTATTTGTCACTATCAAAATTTATCCTTTAAATTTGTTTATATTTATTTGAAAAGGATATCCAGACTTCATTCTATTGGTGCTCTTTACATTTTCATAATAAATTTTCTTCGAAGTTAGCTTTGGCAATCATTGTTTTCTAAATCTTATGTGTGTAAAATAATTTTAGTTCCAGCAAGTTCGTGAGCAGATGGAGGCAGAGATAGCTCATTTGAAGCAGGAAAACGGCATACTGAGAGATGCTGTCAGCAACACTACAAACCAACTGGAAAGCAAGTATGTTTGCAAATGCTTTACTTTTAATAGAACGGCAGAGTATTTTCATTGAATGATAGAGTATTTTCTTCAGTCACCAAAATGGTGTTTGATAATAATTGGTTAGACTTTTGTTTTTTACACTTGTTTCTAAAATGAGTTTTCTAAAACTATCCTCTTACATTTGAAGAACCTTTTCAGCTAAACTGTGTGATAAACACTAGTGCCACCAGTGGAACAGTTTATAAATTTATGAGACTGAATTTACAAGTTTTAAACCTTCTATTCCATTTAACAGTAGTTCTCAAACTCATGATTCTGAAGAACATCTGGCATGTTAGCTAAAAATCATATTCTTGGGTCTTACTCTTATAAGATTATGATTTATTGGCTCTGAGATGTGGAATCCTGGAATCTGCATGTTAAGACACATTCCTTGTGATAGTGATTTAGTTGGCTCTGGGCTGTACTTTGACAAACAGTCCAAGAGAAGACGAGTATCATGCTTACATAGAATAAATATTCTGACTGGTTGATTTTAATAGATTTTCAGAGCACTGATTTGAGGGTGACACTGTTGATTCATGCTCATGGTGTGTGGTCATCTCTTTTTCTTGATTATTTAATAGTAATTTTAGTATTTGTGTTATTGTCATCAGAATGATTCAGAGATTACACTCAACCAAATTTCATTATTACTAGTCACTTATAGCATTCATTTTCATTTAGCTATAAGTGGAATTACTAACTCAGCATAACTCATATAAAATAGATTTCGTTTACTCTTTATATGTGTTTTGTAGTAATGGAAGGTTCCTAATCCAGTTACTGTTTTCAGGCAGTCTGCTGAACTAAATAAACTGCGCCAGGATTATGCTAGGTTGGTGAATGAGCTGACTGAGAAAACAGGAAAGCTACAGCAAGAGGAAGTCCAAAAGAAGAATGCTGAGCAGGCAGTTACTCAGTTGAAGGTGATATATTCCTACCTTTATCATTTCATAAATAATGTAGGTATTCAATGCAATGACCTTAAAGTGTATATAGCTTTGAGAAGTGTAGTTTGAGGCTTAATGGGACTTGTAGTCTTAGTGCTCTGCCTGTATAGAAACGTATACACTAATGAAAGAATTGAATATAGGCTTGAGTTGAAGTTAAAGACTTTTTGAAGATATGAAAATAGAAATTAGCTGATTGACAGGCATAAACAGTAGAATTTCATCTTATGTATATGGAGGTTAGGGTCTACATGTGTAAGGCAAAAATCAAATTTTTGATAGGTAATTAAAATCACCTTCAACATCGCTTATCCATAACTTGGATTTCTCAGTAAGTTTAGTAGAGCCTATTTTTATTCCAGCATTGGAATAGATGATTTTCCTTTCCTTTAGCACGAGATGAAGTAGTGCTCCAGTTGCTTTCACTTGAGCCATAGTGGGAAAAAATCACACACTGTTTCTTTAGACACCAGAATGGCACTTGGTGTCTTGAGATGCTTATACTAGGAAGACACGCATGAGGTTGCTCAGGCTGACTGAGAGAGAGGAGTGGACTCATTTCTCTTGCACTTTTTAGCCTGTGTACGTTGAGTAGAGTGACGAGTAGAATTGTCTGTTCCTCCTTTTACTGGGGAGAGGATTTATTGAACATATAGTTCAATTTCTGTAAGTTAAATATATCTGACAGACTCCTACCTAGGTCATTGATAAAATCAATATAGCTTAATACCAGTTCTAGAGTAGTAGGGGTTAAAAGGGCTTTGAGAATAATTGAATGCAGAAAATAGCATAATTTTTGTTTTCTTGAAGTTTTCATGGGTCCCTGTGAGAGAGTGATATAGTTGTCCTTTCTTTCAGTAAATATTGTCTTGCTGGTGTGTTTGCTGGTAGCATTTATAAATATGGAAGTTTGTGCTCTATGGATATGGATAAGTAGATAAATAACATTAAATATTATAGTCATAATTGAAGTGTTGTGCTATACCTAAAAATAAGAATTTTAGCTGCCCACTGAAATTTAGCAATAAAGATACTATCCTTTTGAAAGCCTGTCAGCTGAAGGAAGATCAGTGGAAAGCTGATCAGAGCAAAGTGGGTCAGGTATATCCATAGTAGTAGCTATATTGATCCACCAGCACAAATATTGAGTTTCTGAAATAATCTCCAATCTGTAAATCATGTGTATTGGAGGGTAGAATGGCAGTGGCTGATAATATCTGTGCATATTATCAGGCTGAGCACATCTGCCTATCTTATTAAAATGTAGGAGACTAGTGATTAGTTGTTGGAATAAGCAGTTTTATGTCACAACAGTAAAGATAGAGGATGCTTTTTTTCCGTTAAATTGGAATTCTGTATTTGTGCTGACTTATCCTTTCTCCAGGTTCAACTGCAAGAAGCTGAGAGAAGGTGGGAAGAAGTCCAGAGCTATATCAGGAAGAGAACAGCAGAGCATGAAGCAGCTCAGCAAGGTAAGGGGAAGCGGTATTCATTTAAATTTAGTATGTAATTCTGGGTAAAATTTCCTCCCCTCTCCATATGTGAAGACAGTGTAAATTGGCATTTTGGTTATAGGTCAATAAAAATAGCTTTTACACTTTCAGAGTACTTTTATTTCTTTAACATTTCTTAGGGTTTTAAAAGTAAGCTCTCTACTAGTTTTTTCTGAGGCATTAAGTGATAGTCAATAAATAGGGTAATGGGAACCTGTGCATGTTCCCCTTCTGTAGTTATTCCCTCTTGTTCCTTGATCAATTCTTCATTTAATTTTTTTTTTTTTTCTAAGAAGGACTCATTCCTATATTGTGAAGAGAAAAACAGCAAGAGCATTACTATTCCAAGTAGTTGACTTAATTTTTTTTGGCTGCATTGGGTCTTCGTTGCTGCACGCAGGCTTTCTCTAGTTGCAGCAAGCGGGGGCTACTCTTCATTGTGGTGCGCGAGCTTCTCATTGTGGTGGCTTCTCTTGTTGCTGAGCACGGGCTCTAGGCGTGTGGGCTTCAGTAGTTGCAGCACGCGGGCTTAGTAGTTGTGGTGCGTGGGCTCAGTAGTTGTGGCGCGCGGGCTCTAGGGTGGGCGGGCTTCAGTAGCTGTGGTGCGTGGGCTCAGTAGTTGTGGCACATGGGCTTAGTTGCTCCACGGCATGTGGGATCTTCCCAGACCAGGGGTCGAACCTGTGTCCCCTGCATTGGCAGGCGGATTCTTAACCACTGCGCCACCAGGGAAGTCCCCAAGTA
>NC_041224.1:137455798-137455868 GCF_002837175.3 Physeter macrocephalus
TTGGGTCTTCTTTGCTGCACGCAGGCTTTCTCTAGTTGCAGCAAGCGGGGGCTACTCTTCATTGTGGTGC
>NC_041224.1:137455906-137465540 GCF_002837175.3 Physeter macrocephalus
GGTGGCTTCTCTTGTTGCTGAGCACGGGCTCTAGGCGTGTGGGCTTCAGTAGTTGCAGCACGCGGGCTTAGTAGTTGTGGTGCGTGGGCTCAGTAGTTGTGGCGCGCGGGCTCTAGGGTGGGCGGGCTTCAGTAGCTGTGGTGCGTGGGCTCAGTAGTTGTGGCACATGGGCTTAGTTGCTCCACGGCATGTGGGATCTTCCCAGACCAGGGGTCGAACCTGTGTCCCCTGCATTGGCAGGCGGATTCTTAACCACTGCGCCACCAGGGAAGTCCCCAAGTAGTTGACTTAAAACTGCCTACTTAAATGCTAACTTTCACTACTTAGTCTTAATTTGATGAATTCATTTAGGAAATAATGGAGCTTGTATTAGTGTGTTTTATCTATGTTTCCACTACTCCCCTTCCTTCCATGAAAGTGGTAGAGAGCTAGTAAAATATAGTTCCAAACACAAGGCTAGATCATAGAGTTTTGGCTCTTTAGACCTTTGGTTTCCTCTGATTTTTTTTTCGCTACTAGGTATTACCCTTTGGTTCAATATTTAAATATATCTAAAATGTTTGAAGGTATATTAACTTATTTTTTAATTAATATTTTATATTTCATGAAAGCACATAAGAATTTTGCCAAAAGAATTGTAACTATAAACTATATGTAACTATCTATAAACTATATAACTATAAACAGTAAAACCTTACTCTGACCTGAAGATGTTACTTTTGCTTTTAGTGTTTTCTGTCATATTTCCAAATAAGCGTATTATTTCTACTTATATTGCTCTCCTTTTGATAGGCATCTGTTGACTTTCTATTATAGAAAATGAGGGCTTAATACTCCCACACCATTCCTTCCACCTTCCCCTCATCCTCCGTATATGGTTCTACATACTTTTGATTGTACCACTATTTGGTTTTAACATCATTATGACTGTGTAACTCAATGCTGAGCCAAGATAAATAAAATTGCAGTTCTTTTCTTGAGCAACATTTTTTAATTTCCTGAAGCTAATTATTGCTTTATGTTTTTAACTTGCTTGATCTTCGTTTTATTGTTTCAAATTTTACCTAAGGTTAAACTCCTTAACACCCCCCTCTCCAACAGCCTCTAAACATATTAGATACTGGAGAAGTTACCAGTTTTTCCTAGGGATATATATGTCTTAGGAGTCCTCAGTCTTCCTGCTCCATTACTTGTTGCTTTCTAGGTTGGCTCAAAAGCTGTCTTCTTCTCCCTTTAGTCTCTCTACCCTGTTTTCTGGATCCTGTGTCACTGCCATCTTTCTTGCTTTCCTCCCTCATTTAATAGCATATCTTTTAGTTGCTTCATAAGAGTATGTCTTGAAGTACATTTGTTGAGGCGTTGAGTATCTGAAAATGTTTTTATTCTTTCTACCTTCATGCTTGATTGGTAGTTTGACTGGATGTAGAGTTCTAGGTTGGAAATAATTTTCTGCACAGAATATTGAAGGTATTAATTCAGTATTTTAACTTTTCCTATTATTGGTAAGAAATATGCTCTCCTGATTCTAATGCTGGATATTACCATTATGTGTTTAATTTTCAGGAGTTCTTTTTTGAGTTGTGTTCCATTCTGTTATTAGTGTCTTGTTATGGAAGGAACATCTTACTTTTCTTAAAACTGTATAATACAGACACACATACACATTTTCTCTTCTTCACTGTGTTTGCCTCTCTGTCCTTGGTGGTAGTGTAATGTGTTTTTGTTTATTTTCCTCCCCTCTTTTGGAATTGTTTATGTTACAGGGCGGGGAGGCAACTCTCATGATACCTGGTATCTCTATTTCCTGAGCTTTTACTTTTCCCTTCCTCATCTCTGCCAAGTTAGTGATCATCTCTCCATGTATTTTATCTTAATTTCTTGTGATTTGGAGCTACATTTATTTTCTGATTGCATCAAAGACAGTTTGTTTCTCATTTTCTTTATTGTTTTGGGGTTATTGCTAAGAAGAGAAACAGGTAGAAAAGTTTTACTTCATCTTACACCAGGACATTTGTCAACCTTCAGCATCTTTCTCTGTTCTCCAGGTATGAGAGTACAGGGAATTGACAAGAAATTCACTAAATAACTTACTAAAGCATCTTTGGGGAAATTAAGAATGCTTTCGAGAAATGATATAAGAGTTTTAAACATCCACGTGCCATTCATTTAACACATTTATTGATTAAGTATTTTGTGCCAAGCCTTGGGTACAGCTCTGGGTATAGAGAAAAGGCAATCTCTGATCTCAAAAAGCTCACTCTCTGGGAGAGGAAGTGAATTAGTACAGTGTGTCAGGTGCTATGAAAAAGGTAAGCATAGACTGCTCCAGGGAGCCATATGCAGGAAGCAGAGGAGAGGTTCAAGGAGAGTATTCTAGAGGAGGCAGTGCCTACACTAACGACAGGTAGCAGTAACCAGGCCAAGGAAGAGACCTTTGTAAAATGCAATGTTTTGTTAGATTTACAGAGTAAATTTGTGGCCAAAGAAAATGAAGTACAGAGTCTGCATAGTAAGCTTACAGATACCTTGGTATCAAAACAACAGTTGGAGCAAAGGCTAATGCAGTTAATGGAATCGGAGCAAAAAAGGGTGAACAAAGAAGAGTCTCTACAAATGCAAGTTCAGGTATCTAATTTTCCCTCTTTAAAAAAAATAAAGACGGGCAGTGGTTGGATGTGTCTTGTGTAGACGAGAGAGGGTAGCCTATCTTATGCTAATTCTGGAGTGCGGATGAATAATTCTAATTTAATCTTCAAGCAGTTGTCACAATATGGTCTGAATATGTGCTCAAAGATGCCTTCACCCACAGTCTTATGCATTTTGTATTAGATTAGGAACAGTACAATGTATTCTTAATTTCTGCTTTGTAAATTAGCTCTCAGAATAGAATGCCTAATCATTGTTTAAAATGATGCCTTTTGGAATCTAAGAGTGCCTTTTTAAAGGTAAACAGATGTACCTGTAACTCATTTTGTTCATATACATTGGTATATTTAACAGTACACTTATCCCTCCTTTTTGGTTGCTCTTTATGAAAGGATATTTTGGAGCAGAATGAGGCTTTAAAAGCTCAAATTCAACAATTCCATTCCCAGATAGCAGCCCAGGTAATGGTGCTTTCTTATTGCTTGTCATTACTCATAGCTTCCTAGCTGTGTAAATAATCTGAGTGCCTGTTGAGTGTTGCGCACTGGATTAGTAGTTGGGTGACTAGTCAGTGAATCAACTGGATGATCCTAAATGCTAAGCACTCTGATAATTACGTATAGTGCTGTAAGAAAACACTACGGAAGAAATCCAAATCTGACTAATGGGAAGGTGGGTTAGAGAGTTTTTAACTTTAGGAGGAAAAAAATGTTGATTACCATCCTGTCAGAAAACAGGTGTCAAGAATGATAGTTTATGTTTTAGAAGTATTCACTAAATATTGACTAGCCATAAGGGAAAACTTTGTATACCCTCAGGTGTTAGCAGTATGTTAACCATAGCTCTCAGGTTATATATGCCAAAGAATCATTTTTAAATTTATACTAAAGTATAGTTTGAGTGTGAAACCTTGCAAAGTTTTCTAGGTGGTATTGTAAAACCTGTTTTTCTTTGGCATCATTCTTACGTAACATGATAGATAGGTAGATAGATAGATATAGATATATAGCCTTTAGAATATAAATAATATAACATTAAGAAGAGAAGAAACTTGCAAGTACTTAGCTTGTTTCCATAATATCCATACTGTGAATTTCAGTTTCAGTTCTTCAACTTTAAAATTCTAAAAGTTGTTTGTAGGAAAAGTAATAGCTTAGAATAGAAGTAATTTTCTGTGCAAAAAGTAGTTTTAACATTAAAAAGTTTTTTTTAACGTTCAGGCAAGTTGAAAATCCCAAAACTTTGAGGTTGCAACCATTTTTTTCTTTTCTAATCGTTTTCTTTGTAGAAACTATAGTCTAAAATTAATTGGGAAAGAATTACATAACATAGGAAAGGGTGTGTGTATATGGATGTATGTGTATATGTAAATTATTAACTCAAATTGGATTGAGATCATAAGTTATAGATGAGAGGTAGTTCTAGAAAATTTATCAGAAACTTAATATTTAGAGAATGCTATAAGTACCTTTTGAAAAGTAAAGATGAACACGAGCATTACCAAACGACTTGTTATCTTAATCATGAATGGTATCATTTCATTATTGGAAATTGTTACTAAGGAAAAGAAGCACATGAATGAAAAATAGCGTTAGCTGCTGTTTTTCCTATTTATGTGTTGCTTGGCAGTTACATAGTTTTCAGACCTGTCAACTTACTTTATTAAAAATGTCTTATGATGTGTAATTCCCTAATACTGGCTGTTATTGATCAAATTTACTTTCAGAATATTAGCTGTTATTTAGTGAACATTCATCATGAGCCAGATACTTCCTTAACTTTATATACATTTATTTCTTTTAATTTTTAAAGCTTTATTGTGATGATTATTGTACAACTTTAAAACTTTCTCTTAAGGGCTTTTATGTTGACACTGTTTTTCTTTCTTAGACATCCGCTTCAGCTCTAGCAGAAGAGTTACATAAAGTGTAAGCCTGCCTTTCTATATTTCTCTTAAAATTGCTTAGTCACCACTAACTGATAGCTGTTAGATTCTACGCTTATGATTGACTTTACGTTCTAACTTGTTCAAAAAATACTCTCAAGTAGATTTGGAGCAGATTTTGCTCTTCTACCCCTAAGCATTATGTATTCTATGTTTTTATGTCTGTCATAAAAAGAGTTGGGGAAGCTTTTTTCCCTTTGGGCTTTAGCAGTTATGTGGAAGAGATTATTGTGATTTGAGATTAGTGGAAGTTAGTTTTTGTGTCTAATAAGTAGTTGGTAGCTACTCTGTATCTAACTATATGGTGGTATGCTCAAAATGAAGTTCTTTTTTTTGGTGTGTATTGTATAATTTGCATAGACATGGATCACTTAAGTTCAGAAGACCTGGAATCTGTTTTTCAGATTGCCAGGCTTGTGAGCTTAAATTATTTAACTTCTTTGACCTCAAGTTTTAAAATAGGGGTATGTATTTTAAGGAGTTGTAGTAATGCATGTGACAGTTACTACTAAACTGATATGGTCTATAGAAATGGAAGTTACAGTTATGTGAAAAACTACTTAAGTAAGGATGACCATATTTGAGGCTTCTAATCCTTTGATTTGTGACTTGACTTCTAAATGTTTATTGAATGTACAAATCTGTTTCCTGTTAAAGAATTGCAGAAAAGGATAAGCAGATAAAACAGGCTGAAGATTCTTTAGCAAATGAACATGATCATTTAGCAAGTAAAGAGGAGGAACTTAAGGTACTGTAATTCTTATAAATGGCTACAGTATTTTATAGTCATTGAATTACCCTGATCTTGTAATTAGTATGAGTGTGTGTGAAGACTGGAAAATACTCTAGATAGAATTCATTTGAATTCATTTGAAAAGTGTCTTATCTCTTTTCTAAACTACAAAATCCTCTTTAGCCCTCTAAGAGGAGAAGTTCAAAGGCCTTTTCTCACATGATATTTATTATTCATAATAATTTGGGAAATATGTTAAATAACAGAAGTTGATGGTTTTCTTTCTGACTTAAGAAATTGTAATTTGAGACCATTGCTTTGAGACCTTTGCTTAGGTAGAAGAGATACATTACAAAACTTCAAATTTAATATTAAATACTTCTAATACTATTTTTCCTTCTTGTTCTAGGATATACAGAATATGAATTTCTTATTAAAAGCTGAAGTGCAAAAATTACAGGCCCTAGCAAATGAACAGGTAGATCTTTATTGCTTTTAAGCATTTACCTTAGAATTACAGTTTGTTTACACTTATTTTCATTGGTATTGCAAGCCTTAGTTTTACTTATGTAGATAGTAAACATAATGGTTACTTGTGTTTGGCTGCATGGTGTGTTGTTAAAACCCTCTTCTGTTTGACCATGACTCTCACAACTCACCTCAATGTTACTATATTCATGTTGAAATTAATGTTTGATCCAAGAAATTGATCACTGAATTATCAGAGAACTCGGTTATAACAATTATGATGTGCTGATTTGTTTTAGCCTTCTGCCATTTAATCAGAAAAGGATATACCTTTTACTAGGATAAAAGTTGAACAGTGAGAAGTACAAAATACTGGACAGCAAAAAATATTACTGTAACGTATGCTGTTGATTTAACTCTAAATATACGAAAATATAGCTTTAATATGTAAAAATAAGTAAAAGAATAGGTTTGAGTACTTCCTGAGAAATGATATATTTCTCATCTCATTTCTAACACAGGCTGCTGCTGCACATGAACTGGAGAAGATGCAAAAAAGGTGATTAAAGTATTGCTGTACATGGGCCATTCATACATTTACGTTCAAGTGTAATTGCAGAAGACATTGCTGCTTATAGCTGATAGTTGTGCACATAATTTATGTAAGCTTTCTGTATATATGAAGTTTTTTTTTCTCATAGTATTCACGTTAAGGATGATAAAATAAGATTGCTTGAAGAGCAGCTACAATGTGAAATTTCAAACAAAATGGAAGAATTTAAGGTGTGTAATTAAACTTGTCAACTCAGCTTTCTTTGAACAACCTTGTGTAATTTTCAGTTGAAGTGAATGTAGAAATACTACTTTTTTATATGTGATCACTCTGAAACAGTGTTTCTTTTTTTTTTTTTTTTTTTTTTTTTTGAAACAGTGTTTCTATAGTTTTTTTGGGGACTTATATGAACAATTTTATCATAGACTTTTTGCTTTGATTATTTTGACTTAACCTGTTTTTATAGTAGACTTTTGATAGTTGTTTTGCCCCAGCCTTTTCTTTACAGTTTTCATTTGGTAGTTTGAGATGGTTTTATTTGCCTCCATTGTTGGTGTTGTGCTAGTTTCTGGTCATTGGCCAAACAGCTTGAGTATTATTGTAAAGCATTCTGATTGCCAGGGTACATCTCTGCATGCAGTGAGATTTGCTTTTTTTTTTTTAATTTAATTTTATTTATTATTATCATTATTTTTTGCTTAATAGGAATCCTGTAAATACTCACTTATGAAAGCAGGGTTTCCCAGAATTCATTGGCACAAACAATTAAACTCTTTGAAATACACATGTAAGGGTTCTAAGCACAGTGTTAACACTGTTTGGGATAAACCACATGACTGAATTAGGGGGGCTCAGTAGAAACAGCCTTTTATGGATCATTGTGTATGTACATTATACTATTACTGCATTCCTGTTCTCCGGAAATATGTTCATTGAAACTGAAAAATGGAGCCTCATGAGATTTGCATTCTTAGGTCGGTATATAATTCACCTGTCACTTTATAAGTACTTATAGTAATATGGCTTTGATTTTTTAAAAAACATTCAGATGGTTGCTTTCTTACCTTTTCTTAATAAAACAGTAAATTGAGATTCTTTCTTTTAGATTCTAAATGACCAGAACAAAGCATTACAATTAGAAGTTCAGAAGCTACAGACTCTTGTTTCTGAACAGGTAAGGCTTTTCATGAATTATAAGTTAGAAATACCCAATAGATGACAAGGTCTGATTCTTCTTAAGTAGTAATCAACTCGTTCAATTTTAGAAATTTTGTTTAAGTGTAGATGTGTCTTTTAATTGCATTTCTAGTATCTTGTGCTAATCAAGTCTCTAAATTAAGGAAAATTTAATTTCTCTTCCTGAGAAGAAGCTAATGCTGTTTATAGCATTTTCCAAAAAAAAAAAAAGTTTAATAGGATGCATAAAAATAATTTCTTTAAGTCATTTTGATGCATTTGGCTCTCAGGATAATAGTCAGACGTTTGGAGCCTCACTTTTTTCTGTAAAGCAGTGTGGATTCTTAAAAAGAGAATGGGTGTGAAACCTACTACCAGCACTTGAAAGCAGTGATGTTGATCAAATTGCTTAACCTTTCTAAGACCTCTCATTCCAGGTCTTCTACATTGAGATTTTATTTACATTATAAGCTTCTTAGATTTAAATCGGGGAGTTTATGTATAGTTGAGTAGCCTAGTGCTTTGCATATAGCAGACATCTTAAGCCGTAATTCCTTTCCTTTAGAATATTTATTTTTTTCCATCTCATCTCCACCCTCTATTGCCATCATACTTCTTTTTGTATTTATAGCAAGCCATCAGAACTGTAGCAGCCTGAATAAGCATGGCTCCATAAACTCGAGCCCCAGGTGATGTCTGTTCTGTGGCTCTTCCTAAGAGTTGCCTTCATACTCTTCTAAATAATTCTTCAAATTCCAGTTTTTAAAAATATTCTAGAAACACTTTATATTATATGACACATTAAAATGAAGGCATGTTTCTCTACTACTGTTAAATTTTGACACATTTTATTAGAAGCTGAAGTGTAAGTTATTGCAAATGATATAGCACTTCCTTTAGCAGATGCATGCTTTCTTTTTTATTTTAAAATTCACATCTGTGCACGTATTGAATTGGTGTAAGTAGCTGTGCCAAATGTTGTGGAAGTATTTTGTGAACATCTGTTTACTTGTCAAGAATTAATCCATTATTTGTTTTCCTCCCCCCCAAATATGGTATTTAAGTGCTTTGCATAAACTTTGCATATGCTTTACCCTTTCAAACTAAAGGTAATAGAGGAGAAAATGCTGAATAAATGATGTTTAGTGCATGGACATGACTTCATGCCAGTATAATGCTCAAATGATATTTAAGTTTTATTCTTAAATCTTATTCCTATTTCCTTTTGTTGTTATACAGCTTTTAACAGATAAGATATTTCATCAACTGTAAGATTTTTTTTCTCCTCAGTTTATTACCTCTGAAGTCTGGATGTATCTTAGTCTCTGGTTACAGTTTAATTGGAGGCATCTTTAATTTTTAGTGTTATTGTAAACATTTTACCAGTTGTGAGATGCAACATTGGTGACTTGGATTAGATAAAATATGATAGATATTTTTGGCTGTGTTAATTCTTACCCAGAAAAGCAGAATGTAGTCCTTTTTTTGAGTTGGTTATCAGAGATTCTGGAACACCTATTTCAATATATAAAGTTTTAAACTTTCTAAAATTCACTTCATGGGAAGTAAAATAAATGCCTAGAAACTTCTGAATCTACCCTAGAATTCCAGCATTAAAGGTGCTGGTAATTCTTAGTTTTAAACAGAGTACCTGGATCTTTTCTTTTCACTTTTATTCTATACTAAAAATGATATTCTTCATCATTAGACAAGAGTAAAACTATTAGCCTTAATTTTTTTATTTTCTCCTTAAGGTAACATGATAGCCTAAGAATTGCCTAGTTTCCTCTAGTTTCTTTCTTTTTTGGGGGGGTTTGAATTGTATTTTATTAAAAAAATTTTTTTTTATTGAAGTATAGTTGATTTACAATTGTGTTTCTGGTGTACAGTAAAGTGATTTATATATATATATATTCTTTTTCATATTGTTTTCCATTATGGTTTATTACAGGATATTGAATATAATTCCCTGTGTTATACAACAGGATCTTGTTGTTTTAATTTCTTTCTTATTGAATCAGCCTTCTGTCTACTATAAAGCTTCTGTGTTTTTTTTTTTTTTTTTTTTTTTTTTTTTTTTGCGGTATGCGGGCCTCTCACTGTTGGGGCCTCT
>NC_041224.1:137465590-137489789 GCF_002837175.3 Physeter macrocephalus
CCATGGCTCACGGGCCCAGCCGCTCCGCGGCATGTGGGATCTTCCCAGACCGGGGCACGAACCCGTGTCCCCTGCATCGGCAGGCGGACTCTCAACCACTGCGCCACCAGGGAAGCCCTGTGTATTTTTAAATATTCTGTTAACATAACTTTTAGCATGAGATGGATTCTTTTTTTTATGAAGAATAGTTTTATGAAGAACAGTCCACAGAACAGAATTTCATAGCCACATTTTAAAATTTACTTAAAAGAATTATTTGATAAGAGGGGAAACTCATCTTTTAAGATTTGCTCTTTGGTAATTCTTAGAATTTTTCTCCTTGTTCCGAAAGCTCTTTTTTTTTTTTTTTTAAAATAGTCTAGAAAGCATATGACTGTGACGTTATGTTTTTGGTTGTCATTGTGACTTCTCTCTCTGATCTTAGCAGACCAGAGAACCAGCTCTTTGGTTGTGCCTCTGGTCATTTTTATTGCAGATGCTAGTGAAGGAAGAGATAAAGATTAGCATAATTTTAATTTCTTTCATTTCCACCTTTCTTTAACCCCTTCCCTACCCAGCGGTCAGAATTCCAAGTGACAGTTGAGAGATGAACAGTTTAGTTATGTAAAAAAAATTCAGTCTCTTTGCTCCATGGATTTTTATCCTGGAGGAAAAAATTGAGCTTATTGAAGCACAAACCAATAATGGTGCCAAGTTTTTGTTATTTCTTTAGGTGTAGGAAGCAGAAAGACAGCAAATATCAGGTAAGGTAACCTGTTTATATACTAGAGAAGAGAAGACTCCATTTGGATGTAGGCCTATGGATAGATCATACAAATAAATCAGTTACTAAGATCTCATTTCTTCAGAATAAAATAATACTTTTTGTGGGGGAAGGTCCTGAGGTGTCTTATTTTTTTTGAGCATCTTGACTTTTTAGCAAAGGAACAGCATGACTTTTTACTAGTAGTTTTTTAAGATTCAAAGATAAAGATTATTAAGTAAAAACTGTAGCAGTAGGAAGTTTTTTTCTTTTGCCCTGCAGCCTGGTTCTGTTTTATTGCAGAATAATTCACTGTTGTATGATGTAGTTTTGAAAGTCATCCAGGGAGGAGAAAATTGGATTGGATTAGATTAATAATGTATAAAGGTAAAATATTGGATAGATAACTAAGTTGAATTGATTTCATGCAATTGAACATTCAGTGAGCAATTGACCAAGAGTACTTGTTAAACTGTAACCTTGTTAAAGGATATTGAGTCCATTAAATTTTTACTAATGGAGAGTATGCTAGGTACTGTGCTACAATGCTAAGGCTACAGAGATGAATGAGACTTGGTTCTTGCCCCAAGAATATGGTTTAGTGTGGAGATAGGTGTACACACAGAAAAGTGTGATGAATAAAATTCTTTTTTTTGAAAAAGTTTTAAACTGTGTGTACAGGTTTAGAGGAAGAGATAATTCTATCTGAAGGAGAGTAAGAGGTGCCACAGAGAGGGGACAGCTAAATCTGATTTTGAAAAATAGCCAAAAATTTGCTGAACAGCTAAGGGGCAATCCAAACTGAGGGGATACAGTGTTAAAAGTCATGGCATTGTGGCCAGATTGGCATATTCAGAGCATATGGGCATATTGTGGAAGTGCAAAGTATGAGGTGTTAAGGGGAAGAGAAAGATTTGCTAGGGCCTAATCATGAAGGACTTTGTAGGCTGTGTAAGGACCATGAGCTTGATCTAGAATGTGGGTATGCTGCTGAAGGATGTTGAAAGAATGAATCAGCATTTTGTCTAGTATTTTAGATGGATCATTCTGGTAACCATGAGGTGTTTGAATTTATGTGGTAGTGAAGTATGCAGTACTAGAGGTGTAATACAATTAAATGATCAAGCTGCATATAACTAGGACTTAATAGTGTTGTTTTTTTAAAAAAATTGAGATACAATTGACATGTTAATTTCAAGTGTGCAACTTAATGATTGTATATTTGTGTTACTGTGAAATGATCACAGTAAGTCTAGTTAATGTCTATCACCATACATAGTCACCTACTTTGTATTGTTTTTATGTGAGATGACATGCATCAAAAATAAAGATGGACAGGGCTTCCCTGGTGGTGCAGTGGTTAAGAATCCGCCTGCCAGTGCAGGGGACACGGGTTCAAGCCCTGGTCTGGGAAGATCCCACGTGCCACGGAGCAACTAAGCCCGTGCGCCACAACTACTGAGCCTGCACTCTAGAGCCCATGAGCCACAACTACTGAGCCCATGTGCCACAACTACTGAAGCCCACGCGCCTAGAGCCCGTGCTCCGCAACAAGAGAAGCCACTGCGGTGAGAAGCCTGCACACCCAACGAAGAGTAGCCCCCGCTCGCCGCAATCAGAAAAAAAGCACACGCGCAGCAATGAAGACCTAACACGGCCAAAATAAATAAATAAATACAATAAAATAATAAAATTAAAAAATTTATTTTAAAAATAAATTTTAAAAAAGATGGACAAAAGCCATCTTGATGAAAGAGTTATAAACTTACTGCATGATTTATTTTTCACAATTTATAAACGTGATTTAATGTACTTTAGACAGCTCATATCTCCTTTCTGATGGTAGGAAAGGTTTTTTTTTTTCCCATTCGGAAGTTCTCCTGTACCTCTCACAATATAGTCCTTATGAACTCTAGAGACAGGGAGAAGAATTAGGGTATTGTGATATTTGAGATGAGTAAAGCTGAGGACCTAACCTAAGACATTGAAGAAAAGGGGGTTAATTTTTAGAAATAATGTTAAAAGTGGAATCTTATGACTTGGATTTGGTAATGGAAAAATTAATAGAATTTGTGAAAAATGGTTGTAATAAAATTGGAAAAAAATTACAAAACCAGCAAAATTAGGAGAAAGCAGGTAGGGAATGGGATGGGTAGAAGAGAATGTTGAAGGGAAAAAGACCCCAAACCTGTTTTGTCAGGTTGCTTAGTTGCCTGAAGATCTAGGAATGCTGAGGGGGAAACCTTGCTTCTGGACACATAGTAAATATAACATTGAGGACTTTGTAAAGTGTATGGGGGGGATGCTAGAAGGATGGGTGAATGGTTGGGATCAGCTCACATGTCATGTTTTAATGTAACAAGGAGAATACATTCTTGTGTTGGTTCTGCACTTTACTATCAATATTATTTTATTTTTTACTTTTATAAATTTATTTATTTTTGGCTGAATTGGGTCTTCGTTGCTGCGCGTGGGCTTTTCTCTAGTTGCAGTGAGTGGGGGCTACTCTTCTTTCTGGTGTGTGGGCTTCTCATTGCAGTGGCTTCTCTCATTGCAGAGCACAGGCTCTAGGTGCGTGGGCTTCAGTAGTTGTGGCACGCAGCCTCAGTAGTTGTGGCTCGCAGGTTTAGTTGCTCTGTGACATGTGGGATCTTCCTGGACCAGGGATCGAACCGGTGTCCCCTTCATTGGCAGGTGGATTTTTAACTACTGCGCCACCAGGGAAGTCCCTACAGTCAGTTATAAAACATTCTGTATATTGGCTTAGGTGGTGGTTATGTGAAGTCTACATGTTAAAAATTCATTGAATTGTACACAGGATTTGTGCACTTGCCTTAAAAAAGAAAAAACAGGAACAAAGCCTCCTTTTTGGCCTGCAAGGCCTTAGAGCCTTGGAATTTTAGATTTGAAGAATTAATGTAAAGGAGGGGCAAATTCTCTTCTTATCCTTAATATTTCTTTTATAGTAATTAAAAACTTACAAGGGACTAGTTCATTTTTGCCAGCCCATTTTATACTTCATCTTTTTCTGTGTCTTTTGTGTAGGTAGCCTCGTCTTTTCTGTCTTGTGTTTTCTTTTCTTTTTTTATAAATTTGTTTATTTTATTTTTTAAAATTTTTGCCTGCGTTGGGTCTTCATTGCTGCGCATAGCATAGGCTTTCTCTAGTTGTGACGAGCCGGGGGCTACTCTTTGTTGCGGTGTGCGGGCTTCTCATTGCGGTGGCTTCTCTTGTTGCAGAGCACGGGCTCTAGGCACGTGGGCTCAGTAGTTGTGGCGCACGGCCACAGTTAGTTGCTCCACGGCATGTGGGGTCTTCACGGACCAGGGCTCGACCCGTGTCCCCTGCATTGGCAGGCAGATTCTTAACCACTGCACCATCAGGGATGCCTGTCTTGTGTTTTCTGAATTCAGTAATTCTTTAACTATTAGCAGTCTTCAAACATGGATCATCTTCCTAAATTTTGGATCTAATTAATACTAATAGAATTCTATTTCTGAAGTAGTTTTACCTCATGCAAACTTTGTAAAATTAATCTTCTTTTTTTTTTCTTTTTTGGTGATTTTATTTTAGCCTAATAAAGATGTTTTGGAACAAATGGAAAGATGGTAAGAGATTAAATTTTTAAAAAATATTTTAATGACTCATTTCTACCAAGTTTGAGAGAGCAGAATTATTAACTATATTAATCTAAATTCTTAAAATTCTCTTTGTACTTCATAATGGAAGAGAGTGGTGTACTATTGATTGATTTGGAATTACATTAAGTTTGTGGGTGTCATGTGTGGCCATGATTTATTTGTTTAGGCTTGCATGTAGGCGTGTATTACTTGAATACATTTTAGTTGTTGGTAAAGAGGGACTACCCTTGGACCATGACCAAAGATCCTTAGAAACCTTTCTAGAATTGAAAGTTTATAAGGAACAATGGGCATAGGAGTTGATCCATGTAAAATATTTATTTAGAAATCATATCATTTTCTTTGAAAAATAGTTCATCATGTGTTTTAAATTTATAATTTCAGCATTCAAGAAAAAGATGAGAAGTTGAAGACTGTAGAAGAATTACTTGAAACTGGACTTATTCAGGTTGCCACTAAAGAGGAAGAACTGAATGTAAAGGATTTTGTATATTTGTTTTTCTTATGATTATTCAGTGAATATGAAGTGGTTTTATTGTAACGTGTAATATTTTTCCCATACCTTTTAGTTACCCACTTATGAATTTATATGATGTCCTTTTTCATTAAATTTAAGATTTTATTATAAACACAAAAATGTGTAGTTACCTATAGCATTCACTGCCTTAATGAAGTAGATATTATTGTTATGGTTTGTAATATATGCTCCCCCACCTCCACCCATGCCCGAATTATAACCAAATAATAACTAGTTACAAGAATAACTAGTGGACTTGATAAGTTCATGAAATAGTATTGGAGGCCATAGAATGGAGAGAACGCAGTTTTATTTTATGATTATCATTAGCCTTGACTAACTTTATTTGGATAGGATTGCTGGAAGAAATAAGGTAAAAGGTGTATTTGATTTTAGGGAGAGAAGTGACTTGACAAGTGGTATACTGTGTGGTTTTCAGGTTGTGGAAACATAAGTAGAAATACTTGTGAGGATAATTGAATTAAAGTCCATTTGGCTAGCTCTGGAAGTTGCAGAATTGTAGACATATAGAGCAACTGAGATTTCTGGGCCTTCAGAGAGGAAAAGAAGCAGCTAGAGAAAAATGAGAAGCTAGCTGTTTTTTCAGAAAATAAAAGTATGTTGTGCTTATGTGTCTTTGAAAAAGGCAATAAGAACAGAAAATTCATCTCTGACAAAAGAAGTTCAAGACTTAAAGGCCAAGCAAAATGATCAGGTAATATATTTAGTAGATCCTGCAACCATTCTCTTTTAAACTTTGGGCAAACCTGTTATCAAATATAGCAGCAAACCTTTTTTTGTTCCTCCCTTCTCCAACATGGAATTTGTCAATTATAGTTTTAATCTGTGAATGATTGGTGACTTGATTATCAGTAATAGAAGCTGCAATTTATTAAATGCTTACTTTATGCCGGGCACTGGGTAGAGTATTCTAGGTAGGATGTCATTGCTTGTTACTATAGTGATAAAAGGTTTTGAGTATACATATATAAAGTAAGACTCTAAATAATAGTAAAAGAGGTTACCTGAAGTTAGGAAATTTCCTATTTTCTCCTTATCTGGTTAGAATCATTGAGTCAGTAATTTTAATATTTATCTATTGGTTTTTCTTTTGACCTACACTTACCATAAGTAGCTTTAAAGCTGCTTACTTTCAAAGTGCTTTTCATTTTCATAATTATGACATTTAAAAAAATCTAGAAAGAATTACTTCCCAGGTTTACTTTTCCTGGGTTTTGGTGTAGTGGAAGATTTAAAGAACAACATACTTTTCTATTTATGACCCATTTATATTTTGAGCAAATTACCAAGTAGGATACTTTCCTATTTCTAGGTTTCCTTTGCATCTCTAGTTGAAGAACTTAAGAAAGTGTAAGTAATGACATTATTAAACTGGTCTTTTTCTTTTGGTCCAGTTTTATTAGTGCTCATAAATCTTGTTTTATTGTGCAATTAAGATGGCTAGGAGTTTTCATTGCTGGAATAAGGAAACTTAGCTGTGCTTTCCTAGTGCAATTGTTAAAAAATCAATTTCCATGATTGACTCCATTTATTAACTTGTGGCATCACATTGTTAATTTTCTGTTTCTGCACTGGGAACTGTTAATGAACAGGTTATATTGGATAGAGATCAGTTCCTTGTATGTGTTGTTTTCTTGAATTGTCTATGAAGTTTAATGCCATAATTGTATGTAAGTTTTGCCATAGCTTTCAGAGCCCTAGAAACCTATATTGTTGAGAGGAACTCAATTCTCCCTAGTATTCTTTGGGGTACAAATCTTATATTCCCTGTGCACTTTGGAAACCAGCTTCTCCTTGCGTGCATAGGCTTCAGCCATCTGGTAGTTACTGCTTAATTCTCATTTAGGAAGAGCTTTAAGTATTTTTTTCCCCTTCTGTCTGCAAAACATGGTTGCTCTTTTACTTAAAATGGGAAAAGTTGATTTGGTGAGCCTATTAATGATTTGGTACTATTTTTATATCTCAGTTGGTGGATCTTGATGATTTCTCCCCAAGTTTAATATTGCATTTCTTTATCTAAGGATCCATGAAAAAGATGGAAAGATCAAGTCTGTGGAAGAGCTTCTGGAAGCTGAACTTCTCAAAGTTGCTAATAAGGAGAAAACTATTCAGGTATTGAGAGAAAACTTAATGTTTTGCTTTTTTGTTTATCAGCTTTAGTGAATACCATTTAATTTCATGTGTTTGTCTATACATTGCATTTTATGTCAATTTCTGTGTTTCCATTGTCCAATCTTGTCTGTTTTGTCATTGTCAAGGGTTTGAAACAGGAAATAGAGGCTCTAAAAGAAGAAATAGGAAATATCCAGCTTGAAAAGGCTCAACAGGTAAAAATCCCAGAGCCATAGCATGACAGATTCATTAGTGTATGTGTATTATGAACTAGTTGGTTTTTTTCTTGTTACTCAGAAGAAAACTTTTAGTAGTGTGCTGTAAGTATTTTGGGTTATGTGCTTTTTATTATTTTTGCCTGATTTGAGAAAATGTTCTTAATATTTTAATCAACATATCTTTTAACTGTTTAAAGTTTTTTTTCTGGAAGGTTTTCTATATTAATGTTTCATTTTAGTTTGCCAACTTAAAAAAACAAAACAGTTTGGTAAACCTTGTTTTTTTTAAATGCATGTTCCAAAATATTTTGTTATAGAATATGTATTGCTCAACCTTTGCCTATAGAATAAAGTTCAGATTTCATTGGGGGATTTCAGAGGTAGATGTGGTTACTGGAAATAGATGGGTGGTTTTGGTGAATATAATCTGATAAGGTTTGATTGAAAAAAGTGGTGAGATTGCATGGAAGAGATGATTTATTCATTCATCCAACCAACAGATTCATTCAGCAATATTTATTCAGTTCCTCCTACTTATCAAAGTACTGTGTTAGTGGTTGGAGATAATGTGTTGAATGAAATAGGGTATGAGGAAAAGATTAAATTCCTAATATAGACTGAGTTCAGGAAGGTCTCCTTCTGAGGAACTGACATCTAAGCCAAGATCTGAAGGGACTGTGAGAAGGCAGTGGGGAATTAAAGGTACTATTGAACTGTGTATGGTAAGAAGAGGAGATTAAAGGACAATATAGAGTACTGTTGAGTAGTTGGCCTTGAAGACTGGGAAGAAAAAGTGCTTTGACAAGGTAGGGGGAGGTATGTGGACAGTTAATATTCTAATTTTCACAATTTAAAAAAGTATCACATTGTTTAGACTTATTCATAACCAATTCCTTGTCTCTTCTGCCCCCCCCCCCCCCCCCGTCAAGAGAAGGTGAAATCAAGTCATCTCATTTTGGCTGGGTCTTTGTAATTTCAAGTGTGCACATTTTAAGGTTTACCATAAAGCCTACTAAGGTAAACTGAAAGGATTATGAATTGCTTCTTTTCTGCTTCTTTCTTTATATTTTAGTTATCTATCACTTCTCAAGTTCAAGAACTTCAGAACTTGTAAGTACCATTTGCCTCATTTCCCTTTAATATCTCTCTTCCACAAGTTAAATATAATTATAATGAAAATTGTAGCTCCTTTTTATTTGATTTCAAGTAATATTTTAAAGAATATCAAATTATATCTCACAAAGGGCTCAAAGTCTTAAATTTTTCCTTAGGATTTAACCTGTAGGTTTTTTGATGGGAATGGGGATAGAGTGGAAGTCTTATTTTTCTGCTTTATAATCTGAATGTGACCTTCAACTGACATGGTGCCCTTTGCCCATTTTAATAGCCACTGTGAAACTGGTTATATATTTCATACCCAAACTAGTTGTGATAAGCTAAATTTGCTGGTATTGACTTAAATAAACAGGTGTTAAGGGGTGGGAGTAGAGCAGCTGCTTAATTTGATATCTCCAAAATCTTATATGCCTTTATACTTAAAATGTTTATTTTTTAGTTTATTTAATCAGTTCGGGTTATGAGTACAACCTAAAATACGCTTTTCCAGTCTCCAGTATTTTTGCTTTGTTTAGTCATGTAATATTTTCATTGACAGTTCTTAACTTATTGTTAGATTAAAAGGAAAGGAAGAACAGATGAATACCATGAAGACTGTTTTAGAAGAGAAGGAGAAAGACCTAGCCAATAGAGGGAAATGGTTACAGGTGAGAAGTTAAAAACAATAGTAAACACCTTTTTTATACTTGAATATCACTTTTATTTAGACCTATTCTTTTTCAGGATCTTCAAGAAGAAAATGAATCTTGTAAAAAAAAAAAAACAATAGTAAACACCTTTTTTATACTTGAATATCACTTTTATTTAGACCTATTCTTTTTCAGGATCTTCAAGAAGAAAATGAATCTTTGAAAGCTCATGTTCAGGAGGTAGCACAACATAACTTGCGAGAGGTATAGTATAAACAGATTACCAGCATATTTTATAAAACATGAGGAATCTTTATTTTACTGTACTAAGAAATAAAGAAGTTAATATGTTCTCTGAGTTTTTTGCCATAAAAACTACTGTTGTATCGTTGTTTTGTTGTTGATAAAATAACTTTTATCCCTGTCTAGTCTACTACTGCCTCATTTGTCAACCTAAGACTGAAAGAATTTCCTCTCCTTACTTTTTCAGATGGACTCTTATTCTCATTTTTAAGTGTCTGTGTTTAATTGGTGTATTAATCTGTAATCCTTTAACAGATGGATATTAACAAGTTAAATAAAGAAAATCCATTATTTGTTTTATGAATGGCTCAATCTTAAATTTACCACATATAATTGTGTTTTTATTTTACTGGTGAGTGATTCTATAGATAATATATTATAGAACCTGATCTTTTTCATGTTATAATTAAAAATGTGAATCTGTTTCTTAGGCATGTTCTGCCTCACGATTTGAAGAACTTGAGATTGTGTAAGTATACTTCTAGCCAGCATTTTAAAGAGGAACTTCTCAATATTTTTTAGACTGTCCTTGAATATTATGATGAGTTTCTTCTAAGTTATTAACTTTCTTGTTAAGTAGGAATTATAGTCCAGGGGCAAATAAGTTAAATCTCTGTTTGGTATAATAAAACAGAGGCCTTTCAAATGCTTTCTGATACCTAGAGACTTTATCTTTTCCATATCCTTAAATGCATTTTCTGAGATACTCTTTCTGCTAATATAGACTGGTTGGTTTTAAGTTTTCTCTCTCTCTCTCTTTCTAAATAAAGTATGTAATTATTATAAAGAGAGGTTAAATTTATTTCAAATCAAAATCATTTTTAGTATTTGAAAGAATAACATCTCTGAATTAACCAGAAGGTAGTCTTAGCCATAATCTTGATAATGAATATTGAATCTTTCTATAAAAGTAACTTGCCTTTGGGGGAAAATAGTATCTGTTGTTGTATCAGTTAATGCTGTGCCGATTAGTAAAAATACTGAATCTGATGAGCATAGGAGGTATCAGTCTTAATAGATGTTATCCTAGAAAATTTTTATCCTATGAAGTTTGTTTTCTTAAACTAAACCAGTCTACAGTGGTAAGAAAGGTATCTGTACTTCATTGTTTTGGCCTTCTATCAATTACTTTTAAGAGATTTTTCCTTTGATGTAATCTCATCAGTCTTTATTGATGTTTAAGAAGTGGCCCTTTGAAACTGTATCTTTAAAAAAGTAAGATATTGAAGATATTTATTAGGTCATTATCTTTATGGAGAAAAAGGAGATGTCTTTATTGGCACTAAGATTGCTCATATGTACAACTAACTGTTTATCTTACGGGCATTATATAACTGTCAAGGTTCTTTTGTATCATTTGCTAATAGAAAGCTTAGAGACACATTTGAGGCCTATTTGTAGTAGGTATATAGATCATTAAAGTATGATTTTAGATTTATTTCTACCTCACATTAAAGAAAATTAATATAATATTGGGGGGGCATTTTTAGGTTTACAGAAAAAATTGAGAGAGCAGTACAGAATTTTTGTATACCCTCCTTCCCCATTTTTCTTATTTACATCTTGAATTTGTGTGCTAATTTGCTACAACTGATGAACCAAATCAATATATTGCTATTAACTAAAGTCCATAGTATCCATTAGGGTTCACGCTTTTTGTACATTCTAGGGGTTTTTGACCAATGTATGATGACATGTATCCATCATTACAGTATTATAAAAAAAAAAGTTTTACTGTCCTAAAATTCTCCTGTTCTCCACCGATTCACCTAACTAAATATAACGTCTTTGTAAAAACTCTAGGTTGAAAGAAAAGGAAAATGAAATGAAGAGATTAGAAGCTGTGCTAAAAGAAAGGGAGAGTGATCTTTCTAGAAAAACAAAGCTGTTACAGGTAAATATGTTTATACTTAAAATTATCATGTGAGTTACTGTCTTTGCATGTTTGAAAACAATTTTAACTACTACAAAAGAAAATTGAATACAAAATGACATTCCCTCCTACCCAGATACTGGGTCTCATTCCTCAGAGATAACCACTATCAATTATTTATATATCTTTTGAGCAAGCGCCCATGCATAAAATGTGTGTGTGTGTGTGTGTACTTAATAGTTTTTAAACATATTGTATTTAATCATACACAATTTTGTATTTTGCTCCCTCCACCCAATTAATAATGTTTTTGAGGTCCTTCCACATAAGCACATTTTTATCTTTAACGTTGAATGGCTTCATGGTATTCTTTTGTATGATTGTATTATCATTTATACAACCAGTCCTGGTTTATGGATACTTAGATTATTTAGAGTTGTGTTTCCTGTTACAACAGTTCTATGGTGAATATCCTTACACACACATTTTCAATACTTATGCTACTATACTATATCTGTATTTATAATTCCTACAAGTGAGATTTTGGGTTTTATGCAGAGGGTTTTTTTCCTTCTTGAAAGTGATAGTTAAAATAGAAAATAGTATCTCTTCATCTTCATGTAGTTAGTATTGAAAGTCCTTACAAAACATTGTTTTGAAGTAATAGGAAATTTTAGATGTCTGCACTGTCTCAGATACTTGTGCTCACATTTCATGCTCCAAGGGTTGGTTCTGTCACATTCCCTTTCCTTCCCAAGTAGGTTCATTTTAAATTTTCTCAGATAATGCTAAATTGTCCTCCAAAGTGTTTTTACTAATTTATACTCTCCAACAGACTAAATTACAACTAAACAACTAAATTGCATTAAATTAAACAACCAAACTACAACAACTAAATTACAGTCTCCAACAGAGAGCCATTTCCTTTTCATCCTCTTCAACACCAATGAAGATGAAAACATTTGATATTATGCTTGAAAGATGGTCAGATTATTGTAATTTGCATTTGATAGAGAAGTTAAACACTCATCATTTGTATATGAATTGGCCTGTAATTATTCCTACATTTTCCCCTCTGGGTTGACTTTTTCTTATTAATTTATAAGATCCTTTTAACATAGTAAGGGAAGTTAGCCTTCTTGTCATGTGAGGTGATTTATTTTAGTTTTTCTTTTGACTTAATCCCCCCCCCCCCCCCCCCTCGCTTTGGAAATTTTTATGTACTGAAATGTAAGTAGTTTGCCGAGTTTGAAGTCTTGAAATGAAAGTTATCTCTCACTCTATGATCATAAAAATGTTTCCACGTGCTTTTTTCTAATACTATAATTTATTTTTTTTGCTTAGATGTTTTATTCACATGTAATTTATTGGAGTAAGTTATAAGAATAGCATTTCAACCTTAAAAAAATAAAGGACTAGCCACATTATTAAATAATCGATTATTACTTGACTGCAGTGGCTCTGTCCCCTGCCCGGAACATTTAGCAACATTTGGAGACATTTTTGGTTATCACAGCTGGCGGAGGGGTGCTACTGCATCCAGTAAATGGAGGCTGTGGATGCTGCTGAACATCTTACAGTATGTGGGTGGCCCCCACAATAAAGAAAATACGGCCCAAAATACCAGTAGGACTTGCCCTACTGATCTGAGGTGTCACCCTGTAGTAAATTCTGACATGTGTTTGGGTCTGTTTCTGGATCCTGTTTTCTTCCATTGAAACATACCAACTCCCAGGCTAGTACTGAATAATTGAATTATTCTAATTTTATAATGTATTTTAATATAGGGCTTATTACACCCTTTAAAAATTGTTACTGTTGTAGAATTTGCCTGGTTTGTATGATACGTTTTAAAGCTTAAATGGAAAATAAAAGCTCTGTCCATGTGTTCATGTTTAATTTTTGTTTAAATAGGAAGTACAAGATGAAAACAAATTGTTTAAATCCCACATTGAGGAGCTTAAGCAGCAAAACTACCAACAGGTAGGTACTGTTAGATGCCTTGCCTTTTATTTATGTGGTCATGACCGTTAAGTGTTACCATTTTGCCTTTTCATTGAGAATAAAGTATGTGTTGTTTTATTTATAAGTGTTTATCAAATTTCTAAAAAACAAAGCAGTTTTCGCTTTGGAAATTTTTATGTACTGAAATGTAAGTAGTTTGCCGAGTTTGAAGTCTTGAAATGAAAGTTATCTCTCACTCTATGATCATAAAAATGTTTCCACGTGCTTTTTTCTAATACTATAATTTATTTTTTTTGCTTAGATGTTTTATTCACATGTAATTTATTGGAGTAAGTTATAAGAATAGCATTTCAACCTTAAAAAAATAAAAGACTAGCCACATTATTAAATAATCGATTATTACTTGACTGCAGTGGCTCTGTCCCCTGCCCGGAACATTTAGCAACATTTGGAGACATTTTTGGTTATCACAGCTGGCGGAGGGGTGCTACTGCATCCAGTAAATGGAGGCTGTGGATGCTGCTGAACATCTTACAGTATGTGGGTGGCCCCCACAATAAAGAAAATACGGCCCAAAATACCAGTAGGACTTGCCCTACTGATCTGAGGTGTCACCCTGTAGTAATTTCTGACATGTGTTTGGGTCTGTTTCTGGATCCTGTTTTCTTCCATTGAAACATACCAACTCCCAGGCTAGTACTGAATAATTGAATTATTCTAATTTTATAATGTATTTTAATATAGGGCTTATTACACCCTTTAAAAATTGTTACTGTTGTAGAATTTGCCTGGTTTGTATGATACGTTTTAAAGCTTAAATGGAAAATAAAAGCTCTGTCCATGTGTTCGTTTAATTTTTGTTTAAATAGGAAGTACAAGATGAAAACAAATTGTTTAAATCCCACATTGAGGAGCTTAAGCAGCAAAACTACCAACAGGTAGGTACTGTTAGATGCCTTGCCTTTTATTTATGTGGTCATGACCGTTAAGTGTTACCATTTTGCCTTTTCATTGAGAATAAAGTATGTGTTGTTTTATTTATAAGTGTTTATCAAATTTCTAAAAAACAAAGCAGTTTGCTATGCTATAGCCAAGATATGATAATCTATAATTTATAAAGTATACACAAATAACATTACTATCTATATTCCAGCTCTGTTATGTATCTGTGTGTGTATGTTTTCAGATCCTTTAGAATGCCTTTCTTAGCAAGTCAGATAAAATCCTGTAGAGGTCAGCTTAAAAACATGTGTATACCCTACTTCCCCTTTCCGCAAACAAAACATCTATAATTGGAGAGAAACTAAGAAATGTATAATATTATAAGTAATAGTTTACCACCATTTAAAATACTTTTTCAGAGTATAATTCTGCTTGCTAAAAATAAAATGTGTGTTTTTTAAAAAAAATAACGTTAACCAAAATATTCTTTTTTTTTTTTTTTTTTTTTTTTTTTGTGGTATGCGGGCCTCCCATATTCTTTAAATTAATTTATATTATGAATGTATATGGATAAACTCAGAAGTATTTTGAAGGACAAAAGAATTAGAGTCCTTGTCGACAAGAAGCTTATAGTAGTTTCGTTTGGGAGATTGTAGTCATCAGGAATAAATACCATATGTGAAGGACTATGTACCTTTACGTATTATGTAAAATTAAATTTTTGTTATATGCAAGTTAACTAACTTTTCCTACTTTTCCTTCATTAATGGTATTTTTTTGACTTTTGGAAGCTTAGTGTAGTCAAATATGAATTACGCATTATGAAAATTTAAGGTATTAACTCAGTGCTTGGCACATGATAGGAAATTGATAAATATTTGTTAAATGAAGAGTTTAAGAATATAGTGACAATGAAGATTTGATTTAGCACTCAGTACATTGTATAAATGTGTACATGTTTTTATTAAAATTACTTTTTGATGGCATATAGAATATATGATACTTTTACCTTTGGTGTTGTCTCAGTTTATGTCTGAGAACAGATTTAATTTTTTTGAAGTCTTCTAAGAAAGCTTTGTTTGAAAATAACATTTAACTGTTTTAATAGGCATCTTCTTTTCCCCCTCATGAAGAACTATTAAAAGTGTAAGTAATAATTCTTATTCACGATTTGGGAAGTGGCAACTTTTTACAAAACAGTTCTCAGATAAGCAATGTAATGTAACTGCAAATGCTCCCCTAATTTTTACAGTTCTATTTGGATTTCTTGGACTGTAGGTCATTAGAGCTTAGCTGTGCCCTTGGCTGAGCTAAATATACCTTTTATGGTATTTGGATTTCTTTGAACATTTTGTTGAGGGTGATACTGGTTTTTCAGGCATTCAGGAAATATCTAATCACATTTAACTATATTTTGAAGCCTTTACTGATTTACCTTAAATTATCTCAATTATCCTCCTGATATCATTGTGGAATTGAATGGTGCACATTTGGTTTAGCTTCTGCATTAAAAAAGCAAATCTTGTAATCTTTATGGTTACTCTCTTTTAAGGAGTTTTTTTTTTTTAACTGAAACATTTTTATTATGGGTCTGTATTTTTCTCTAAGAGGCTGCGTTTAAGGTCATTTCAGGTAAGTTGGTATGTTTCAACATGTTAAATGTCAACCACATGAAGTATATTCAGTGATATATCTGTATGTTCTTCCATCTTGACTTGTTTACACAGTTGGTAGTTTACTAGTTTAGAATTATTTACTATTAAATTGAATCTTGAGTTTGACTGTATAGAGCAAGGGTCAGCAAACTTTTTAAAATAAATGGCCTGACAGTGAATATTTTAGGTTATGTGGGCCACATAGTTTCATATTCTTTTTTTCCTTTTTTCCCTACAGTTCTTTAAAAACATAAAATCAGCTCTTGGCTCAAGGGCCATACAAAACCAGACTGTGGGTCATGCCCTGAACCCTAGTTTGCCAACCCCTTATATCGAGCCTTATTCTTAGGGAAGAGCGATTTGTACTTTAATTTTCTACCCAAGCCTCCTCTCAGCTATAACAGAATCAAATTGTGACTCTTTGCCATTTCTTTCTGCATTTCTGGGAAGTAACTAACTCATTTGATAGATAGAACCAGAAAAACATGAATCCCAAGACTGTTATGAAAATGAAAAGAGAACACCTACCTCACGTTAATATCATGCTTTTATTGTGGGTTAGCCACTTAAAGTCATAATTGATTTTATTACCTTCTGGAAAAAAAAATATTTAAGGGAATGTGTCTACATCAGTTTTTACTCCTCTGAAAATAGCTACTTCACTGCCCTAGATAAAAATAGAAGTTGACTGCAACTACAGCTGTTCATGTATTCATGAACTGTTTCTTAGGGGATGATTTCTCTTTAGCATAATTGTCAGTATATCATATTGTAAAAATTTATTTAAAAGTTTATTTCTGAAAATAGGAATTCATGGATAGGCTTTCTGTGGTAACTGTGGTTAAGCATAAAGAGTTTGCCTATTAGGTTAATGCATTTTTCAAAGCATCATCTACTTGCTGTTTTTATTGTAGTAACAAATAATATGTTCACTGTTTACCTAAAATATTGTTATATATATTCACGTTCTGGTTTAGAATTTCAGAAAGAGAGAAAGAAATAACTGGTCTCCAGAATGAGTTAGCTTCTTTGAAGGATGCTGTTGAACACCAGAGGAAGAAAAACAATGTAAGCAAATCTTTATCAGAATAAAGCTTTTTATTATTATTATTTCACTGAAATATCATGGTTAAGAATTTTTTAATCAGCTTCTACTTTAGATTTCTTAATCTTTGTAGGAAAGTACTGTTTTGTGTGTAGGTTTTATGAGAGGATTATTGGGGAAATCACTTTATTAGAGAGTGGATTTTTTAAATGAATAAATGAAAAGTCCATTTTGTACATGTCTGAATATCATTTTAAATGTTGACGTTACAATTATTACAGCTACGGATTTTTTTTTTTTAACTATAGTTGACTTTCTGTTAAACTTTTATCTGGGAAAATTATTCTTTCAGCTCAGTATCTTAAAATTAAAGGTTTCTGTTCTTATTTTGATTGGGCAAGCCTTTTTGTAAACTGAAAGTAATGCCAGTATTCAAACCTAGTATTTTCAATAATTAAATGTCTTTCAAAGTCTTCTGGCACCTCCCTTTTTAATTGAGAGGTGTTTCAAATTTTGGAATTAAGCGTATTAGAGGGCTCAAAACCTGAATACATTTAGGTTAGAATGGAAGGGATAGTGAAACATTGACAAGTAGTATATTTAGATGAGTTTCTTAAATTCTCTCTGACCAGAGGATGACACCTTTAAGTAGAATGCAAGCGTTCTTGTTAGACGAGGAATTTTTGCACACAAAAGTATCATTGTTAAGACTTGAGCAAGGTCAGAAATGTTATTGAAATCTAAGCGGGTATTTTCTAATGAAAGCTAATTTTTCAAAGTTTGCGTTAATTTGTTAATTTAACAAGTTGACATGTTCCTGCTCCTCTGAGTTTGTCAAAATTAGGTATGTGAATTGCCCTTTGTATGTTTGTGTAACATTACTAATAGCATTGCTTGGCCAGAAAACCTAAGCTCAATTTGCCCGTTTTACTGTTACCATCTTAACTGTGTTTTATTATTGGGATTCTGAGATAAGGAAGGTATAGTAATACCAATCTAATGCCTCAGCAGCAGCAGTGCTGGAGGCACTGAAGTGTGTGAAAAGAGGCAGGACACTGGAGGCCAGCAGACTGCAATGTCAGTCCATTCTAGTTCTGCCCCCTCATTTGCTGTGTACACTTGGTCACGTTTATTAACCTACCTGAGCTGTGGTTTTGCCATCTATAAATGGGAATAAATACCTCTTAGGGTTGTTATGAGGATTAATGAAAACTTATGTCACGTGCCAAGTACAGTGTTGGGCACATAAGTAAGCATTCAGTAGATGGTGATTATTGGCTTTTTAGTTTTTGTTTTTAATCTGTTTAGATTTGTAAATCTGAAGAAAGGCTGAAATACAGCAGATTGTCCTTATTAGTATTTGCTAATGAAATGCTGTTAAAATAGATCTTTCAGAACTCAATTTCCAAAGGCCTCTGTTTCTCTTTCTAGCCTCCTCGTTTGCCTTGATCAGGTAGCTCATACAGTTCCTGTCAGGTTGCTTTTTGGTATGCACATTTGACCATGCCAAGAAAGATAGAGAAATACAGTGAATTCCTATGTCATTCCTAGGTAGACTTGAAATGTGTTAAATCAATAAAACATATTTAGAGAAAAAAATGTTATGCTGCAGTGGAAAGTCCCATGAGTGATATTGGGTCCTGTTTAAAAATCACACGTAAAGCTTTTTGTAATACTTGTGTATTTGTTCTGTCCTTAATCCTCTAATATTCGATGTACCTGAAATTATATTTGTAATCTTGGTTTCTGTGTTTACTTTTGAATGCTTTTTCTTCTTTGTTATGTGTGCATAGTAATTACTTTAAAGCTGGCATATTTGGTGTGTATACTAAAACATGGGAAGTGGGCATCTTTATTTTCTCATTCAAACTTCTAAACATTGCTTTTTATTTTTTTGCTAATATACATATTTTCCCATTGAAATAATTTTGCAGTAAGCAGCAGTTAAATGCAGTGCAAAATACTGATGAAGCAAAAAGCAAAAATCTTTCAATAATGGATAAACTGAAATCATTCTTTCTAAAAATGATTAGGACCTTCGGGAGAAAAACTGGGAAGCAATGGAAGCATTGGCATCAACTGAAAAAATGCTGCAGGACAAAGTGAACAAGACTTCCAAGGTTGTAATGCTAACTCCTAGAAACAATCCACTGAACAGAGAAAATCTGCAGCTTGTCTTAAAATCAGACTAAAGCATTTAATTTTACTGCAATTTAAATATAAAATCTCCTTATCATCCACATTTATCACCTCTGTCATCTCTGCTTTTTTTCATCTACTCCTTGAAGCTTTAATTTTGGGCATGCTGTTTTGTTGTGATTACTTGATTGTTTGAGCTTTGGTGATTACTGCTTTAAGCTGATGAGTCTCAGGAAGCCTGTGCTACCCATGTAAGCTCTTGTTAGAGTGTACCTCTTGGGTTGATTAAGAGAACTTGGTGAAAACCCTGAGCCAAAAAAAAATCTATCTGAATTAACAAACATATTTGAGTACCTAGAATGCACCTGTGATGCACGGTGGACTCTCCTAGGTTCTTTGAGGCACACCAAGATGACTCAGACAAGGTGGAAAATGATAAAAGTCTTCAGAAGTACAAGGACGGGATCAATTCTGGGTGTGTTATTGGGGATGCTTCCTTAGAAGAGGTGGAATTAAAATTAAACTTTAGGTTTTGAAGTATCTGGACAGTAATGATGCACATTTTATGTTCAGTATGGAATATTAATGTAAGGGATAATCCTCTTGACCAGAGTATGTAAAGTGCTCCTGAAACATATATCCCCCTCTGTCTTAAAAACGATTAAGGATATTCTCCCTGAGTTCAAGTTGTTCCATGGATTTAAAGATTTCTAATGAATTGTAATCGAGAAGTTGTTTTTAAAGATTGAGAGAAGTAAATGTGCCAGTTCAGTCAAGCACTTTGAAAATTCCTACCAAGAATAAATGTGGAACAGAATTATTGAATTTCATATATGGGTTAAAGTTCATTATGTTATTCAATTCAGCATTCTATAAGTATTTTGTGTGCTAAGGTAATATGCTGAATTTTAAATGTAAGTCTTAGTGACATTTGAAGGACTTTTTTTTAAGCAGAATAGAATTTTAATAAATTTTTTTATCAATCATGTTTGTAGTTATATTTCCTTTAGTGTAAATGGATTTGTATTTACTCTCATACTTATTCATCAGGCCCTAATTTTCACTAAAACCTTAATTTGAGATATCTGGCAGATATTGGGACCAGAGAAATCTAGGCCAGAGAGTAGAAAAATCTAGGCCAGGTAGGACGTTATTGTTTCATTGTCAGTGGTTGCAGTCAGCCCTGTCAGCAGTGGGGGTTCTGTATAGTTTCTGATTGTTTCTATAACTTTGTTTTTCACTGTTAAGAGCTACCTTTTAGCTTTATTTTGTTAATGAGGCTGGTTATCTAGAAAGTGCTAAACTCTTAATATCATGCCATTCCTACAAGAAGTTATGTGCCACCTGTCATAGGCATTCTTGCGTATTATGATGCCAAAAGAAAGCTAGAATTTGTTTCATCATTTGTTTGGTATAGGTATAAAATGATGTTGATTGACCCCTGACTACAGGTTGTGCTGTAAGGAGTAAATGTTCTTGAGGACCTACTATTAATGACAGGTTCACATGAAAGGTACTTCACACATGTTACACTTAGGTAAAGATAGTAAGGAAATTATGATAATGCAGTTTTCAGTATTAAAGTGGAATAGAAATTGCTATCCACAACCAAACTACTATGTCAAATGAAAACTTTTTACCTAAAATTGCTAGTACATCTTTGTACTTCTTATTACAAGTTAGACACCTATTTCCTTTAGTTAGATTCTTTTTCCCTTGGGGAATTTTCAAAAAAGTTTCTGTTCCACAGTGTCTCTTTTCCTGATTTTCTTTAGAGATTGCTCTACCACTTCTATGGTCAGATGATAAAAATGAGCTCTTCATTGTTTCTGAATTAGCAGTTAATCATTTTCCTTAAATGAGTGTACCTTATTTTATGCAGTTAGGTGGATGTATCCCTGAAAAATAGTGGACTTTACTGAGTTATTGAAAATACTCCATTAAAACATCCATTTTTAAAATCCTGCCATTAATCCGAATAAAGTAACAGCTTTTTGTTTGTACAGAATATGATTAATCTCTAGCTTCTTATTGTATAACTTTAGATTTTCATGTTATTTTTCTTAAATTGAAGCGTGTGCATCTTAAATCCATAATAGATTTGAAAGGTCGATTTAAATGGTGGGGGAAGATAGGGTTGAGATCTTGCTAGCTTGCTTGCCTTCTTGTCACCTGTTGAACTTCACCAGTGTTTTGAGATGATTTTCTTGGCTTGGTTTAGATGTGCATTTTTATATATGTCTTTTTTTTTTAATCTTGTAGAGATAGTTTGAATATTCGATTTTTATTTTTTCGTGTGATCAAGTCATTACCCTAATTTTGACAAACAATGCTTTTGAGTTAGTAATTGATACCCATTAGACTTGGATTTAAAATCACCAAATCTAGACATGCATTTGTGATACTTATCTTTAAATTTAACAGCTGACGGAGTCCATACACACATGCCAGAGTTAGTCTTCTTGATGGCATTGGTGAAGTAGTACACCATCAATTTTTCCTCTTTCTCTTTACTCTTTTTCCCATATGTACACCTGTCAAATTTTGGTGGTTCTTTTTTTCCCCCCTTTGTTTAGCATAAATAGCTTCACCTGACCTTGAAACTGGAAGTATCAAAGTTGCCATTTTAATTTCATGGTCCATCAGTGATGCATTTTTTGGAAAGAGATTTGCCAGCCTAATAAGCCTCAGTTATGTCACCCAGATGCATATTTTTTGCATGTAGTTTGTTTTAACTATAGGAAGTATTTTTTGTGTTTTTGTTTGTTTTTTGAATTGTTCCTGGAGGGGTATCACTTGATGGCAAGGAAAATGTCCATATTGTCAGGTATTGCCTTAGTTTGATTAATATAAGACATTGTTACTTAGGGTGCTTTTGAGATTTTGCAGATTTTTTCTTATGTAAGCATTTTGATATATCAGAATGGGAAATTTGAACATTTGTCAGTAATAAGAAGATTTTTTAAAAATATTAAGTCTTTTTCTTCCCTTAGAGCTTAAAAGACTAGCTTTTTTTTTTTTTAATTCTGTAATCTTGTAAGTTTGATTTGGTTCTTCTTCTGCTTTAGGAAAGACAACAGCATGTGGAAGCTGTTGAGTTAGAAGCTAAAGAAGTTCTCAAAAAATTATTTCCAAAGGTGTCTGTACCTTCTAATTTGGTAAGATTAATTTATTATTTTTTAAAACATGACGTCTTTATCATTATTCAAGGAAGTTGTGAATAAGCAGCATTTGCACTCTGCAGTTGGTTTTAGGGTGCACTGATCCCTCAGTCTTTCTCATTTTTAACCTAGGGTGTTTTGAGTAGTTAAAATCAATAACTTGGTTCAAAGACATTTATGTTTTTTCAGTTGATACTTTGTTGTAATCTATAAAATTTACATATGAGACATATTATTTAGAGGATCATAAACATCATATTTGGGAAAGAAATATTTCTTCATAAGTCAATAGTGGTTAATAAATCAGTAATGTTCTTAATGGCTTTATTCAAAATAGAACTTAATTTTAAGTGATTCCTTCTTAGTTTTAGGAACGCTTTATTTTTAAATGTATTTAATACTAAGAACCAGGCTATTTTTATTTCATAACTTAAGATTTTGGTCATCTGTTAACTTCTTCAAGCAAAAGTCTTAAAGATAATATAGAACAACTTGCTTTACTTGAGGTTATATGTGTTTTAAATGGGAGAGAAAAGTTCCCTCCGTTCAGAGAATTAATACAGTGAATACTTGAGGGCAGAGAACACCAGTGAGTGTGCATGTAGTTTTCTAAAATGGTGGCACAGGTCCTTTCCTCTTTTAGTGGGAAGTTGTATGTATGTATAGTCAGAAGCAGAGAGAGGAGCATAATGAGCCAGGTAAACCAGTAAATCTCACTGGTAAATCTCACTTCAGCCATTACCAGTATATCGCATGCATTGATGCACAGTCTTGTTTTACTTCTAGCCCTGTACTTCCTCCATTATTTTGAAGGAAGTCAAACATCAAAGCATTTCATCTGTAAATATTTCTAAAAGATAAGGATTCCTTTAAAAAATACTATTATTATATTTTTAAAAAATTCTTTATGTCATACATCTAGTCAATATTTGGATTTTTTCAGTTGTCATATAATGTATTTTAATGAAATAATAACTACTTATTGTAGTTTGTTTTAATCAGGACTCAAATAAGCTCAACCTGTGATTGATTTAAGACGTCTTTTGGATCATCTTTATTCCACGCGTTCCCTTTTATTTGTCAGCACACCCCCTCGCCCACCCTTTTTATTTTTTTATGTAGTGGTTTCATATGCAGTTTCCCAGTCTGGATTTAGCTGACTGCATCCCAGTAATGTCAGTATGTTCCTCTGTCCTTTGTGTATCCCATAAATTGGTAGTCAGTGGAGGTCTGATTAGATTCAGGCTCAACACTTCAGGGGTAGGATGGTTAAAGGCAAGACTACTTCATGGCAGTGTTGTGTACTTCCATTAGGAGGTCCGTCATGTCTGCTTTTGCTTCTTTGGCCTGTTGGAGCTTATTTAGGCTGGCTACCAAATCCTTTTGACACAGCACTGCTAAACTTTGGTAGCTTCTTTGCTTTGTGGTGTGACAAGTTGTGTACACTTCCTGCCCCAAACTTAGAATCAGGGTATTTCTCAAGGAGAGGGCTGTAGGTGCCAGGTGTGATGTAAGTAAACGTCATGGCCTGTTCTCTGTGCAGTCTGAGTTAGCTGCTTGCTCTCGTCAGTTTTATCTACATATCGTCTGCGTCAAACTTGCACAAGAAGCAAAAATTCATTTGTTTCTGTTGTAACTGTTGAGGGTATATTCAGGTTTGATCAGCTTAGTAGATACGGGTTGAGCTGATGAAATAACCTGTGCTGGGCAATATGAATAAATTTTCAGTTCTAGTGCTGTTCTTACATTGAACCTAGGAGAAAGGGTTGCTCTTCATATACTTCATTTTTTTTCCTTTGTGGCCATAAGCCATTTTTATTTCTTTATTCCTACTATATATTTTATTAGTGGAAATAGAATTGCAGGATTTATTTGGCAGTATTTTATGAGCCAAAAGAGTTAATAATTTGTGTTTCTCTTCTTTAAAGATTGTGTAAGATCACCAGAATTAAAAATTCTTTTTAGGGGCTTCCCTGGTGGCGCAGTGGTTGTGCGTCCGCCTGCCGATGCAGGGGAACCGGGTTTGCGCCCCGGTCTGGGAGGATCCCACATGCCGCGGAGCGGCTGGGCCCGTGAGCCATGGCCGCTGGGCCTGCGCGTCCGGAGCCTGTGCTCCGCAA
>NC_041224.1:137489806-137514755 GCF_002837175.3 Physeter macrocephalus
CACACACACACACACACACACACACACACACACACACACACACACACACAAAAATTCTTTTTAATGTAACAAATTCATTCTTAACAGCAATATTACCCACCTTCAACCACCAAACCTTTTTGACACTATAAATATTTATAAATCACCATAAGACATGAATGATGATATTTGGCTTTTTGTTCATGCACTTGTTAAAAGTTGAATACTTCTGCATGTAGTCTGTATTTAAGAAATATATTAAGCTTTTTGTGTGCTACCTAGGGTCTAGCATTTTAAATTTTTAGAGATATGATGGATAATAAACTATTTACCTTAAGATAATAATTAAATTTAATGTTAAGTTAATATAGTCAGTAGATATAAAAGGGCTTTTATACACGAAGTAATTTTTAAAAACTGCTTTCTATTGCTTTTTTGCTAAGAAAATCAGCAGAGGAGTGATCTAAACTATATGACCTGGATTGAAGAGAGGCTTACATACTTTAAGCATCTAAATCTGAATTTAATTTATATTGAATCCCTAGCACTAGTAAGTGTTAGAGGCTGGTTTGAGCCCAGATCTTCTACCTGTATGTCCAGAATTCAGTTGCACATATCCTAGGACAGGGTAAATAAATTTAGATTTGATTTTGTGGTAGTACATAGGCATATTTTTAGTGTTTATTTTCAAGGCTGGGTCAGATACAACTTATGTAACAATTCTATTCTTTGTTGAAATTTCCAGAGGGATGGTGTTTGTCTATATAGATTTCTTTTATAATCTTCTAATTTGGTTATTTAAAATACTTATTTCATTTAGGTATTTTTTGAAATTGGTTGTTTTGACTTTTCTTCTCCACAGAGTTACAGTGAATGGTTGCATGGATTTGAAAAGAGGGCTAAAGAATGTGTGGCTGGAACTTCAGGTTCAGAAGAGGTTAAGGTTAGTTCATGAAGTGAAGTATTTATATTTTAAAGAAACATAGAAAAAAGAAGTAAATCAGAATTTGTCTTTATAAGCTTGGGAAAGATAAAGGCTATATTATGAGTAGAATAGTGATCTTTTCAGAAAGTATAAGAAGGTGGTTTCATTTTTTGTACATTTTGGTGGAAATGCTATTAAGTCTTCCTTGTGTTTCATTTGTGTACAAAGCTGATCTTTCTCGTTCCTTTAACTCTGTTATCTTAGTCATTTCTAAAACTGAATATTTAACTGTCTCTTGCTCTCTTTTTAGCTTGGGTTTAGAAAGTAAAGATCAGTTGATAGGTAGAAACTGATTGGTTTGCTAATGTATCCCCAAATACATTATTTAGGAGTATTCAGAGCCTAGATGTATTTTTTATCCTTGACTACTGAAATTTGGGAGATTAACTTTTTTTGTCTCTCAAGTGGCATGAATAAAACCCTCTTTCCCATGGCATTGTGACCTTACTTCACATGTGGATCTGCTTTGATTTTACTGTCTCACTAAAGAGTGACAAGCCTATTTATAAATTGTGTGATATATTTTGTATTAAACAGACTCTAAGAGCTTTATTAGGAAAATCAAATGACCAAAAAGGTAATTGAACTTCATTGTTACTTAAGAAGGTTGAAATGTAGTGATTAATAATAAAATAGAAACCATTTGTATAATATATACCATTAAGCACTGAAACAAATTTGAAGCACAAAACTTTCTGGTAAAACTAAACTAGAGAATTTTTCTTTATTGTTTGCAGGTTTTAGAGCACAGGTTGAAAGAAGCTGATGAAATGCACACATTGCTACAGCTAGAGTGTGAAAAATACAAATCCGTCCTTGCAGAAACAGTAGGAAATGATTTTTAACCTACATTTTAAAATAATTATTAACATTACTTAGTTGCTTAAATAGTTTATCTTGGTATTAGAACATGAATTTTTCAGAATAACTATACTTTTGTTTATAGGAAGGAATTTTACAGAAACTACAGAGAAGTGTGGAGCAAGAAGAGAATAAATGGAAAGTTAAGGTCGATGAATCACAAAAGACTATTAAACAGGTATTTTAAAAAGAAGAGCTTAGGGGAAAAAAAATAAAAGGGATGTGTGAACAATTAAAAAAAAAAAAAGCTTAGAGTAGTGGTTCTCATAGTGCGGGCCCTGGATGAGCAGCATCAGCGTCACGTGGGAACCTGTTAGAGACGCACATTGTTTGGGCCCCCCAAGGCTTACTGAATGTGAAGCTGTGGGGTTAGCAGTCTGTGTTTTAAAGAGCCCCCCGAATGATTCTGATGCCCACTGACGCTTTAGACGCACTGGTTTAGAGTACGACTAAAGAGTGATGATACAGAGCGCAGAGTGCTTTGGAAGTTAAAGAACCACAGTGTGATAACATAAGGCAAAGAATATTTGGTGTTCACAATAAGTTTTAAAACACAGATGTGTGACTCATGATATAGTATTCAAGAAAAAGTTAGTAAGTACTTCTTCTGTTCATGGGACTTGAATATTATTATGTAGTCTTAGTTTTTCTTCTGTTTACAGTTGTCCCTCCTCCATGTCCATCAAGGAATTAGTTCCAGGAGTCTCCACAGATACCAAAATCTGGTATCTTGGATGCTCATGTAGAATAGCATAGTAGTACTTGGGTGTGGTAAAGAGTGCCATCTCTTGCTCACTTGTTTTCCTGGGCTGACCTGTGCAGAATCTAAGGTTGCTGATGGTATTCTATATTAATGCATTTGGGGATTAAGTACAGCTGATTATTGTTAATTACAGTTAATTAACAATTAACTGGACCTAATATAATACTATGCAAATGGGGTAGGTTTTGACCACAGTTTAAATCAAGTTAAATGTGACACTCTAATTTTTAAGATCTTTTAAAATTCAGTTATGGCTTTAAGTGAGATACATTAAAAAAAAAAACCTCTGAAGTGTCTGATTAAAATTCTACAAGATAGAAAAGCCTCTCTATCCTTGGTGGTTTAACTTGGTCATATAATTATTTCACATTTCAGATG
Organism: Physeter macrocephalus; assembly: GCF_002837175.3. Classification (NCBI taxonomy): domain Eukaryota; kingdom Metazoa; phylum Chordata; class Mammalia; order Artiodactyla; family Physeteridae; genus Physeter; species Physeter macrocephalus. The sequence continues at coordinate 137,492,773 of NC_041224.1, forward strand.
CAATTGTCATTCACATCTTCAGAGCAAGAGCTAGAGCGATTAAGAAGAGAAAATAAAGATATTGAAAATGTATGTTATCTCACCGTTTGACTTGTAACCTATGGACTCATTTTTTAGCATTAACGATTGTCTCACAAGCTGTGTTTTAAGATTTCTTTTGTCTTATGATGTGGTTGTTATGCCTTTAAGAATATCTTGGATAGTGTTTCAGATGGTATAGTTTTATATTCATAAGTGTCATAACTTTTCATTGTAGGGAAGCCTCTTAAATATGTCTCTTAACTTCTCCTTCTTTGTTGCACGGCTAGCTGAGAAGAGAACGAGAGCATTTGGAAATGGAGCTAGAGAAGGCAGAAATGGAACGATCTACCTATGTTATGGAAGTCAGAGAGGTACTTACAATAGAATTTTTTTCAACCTTGCTTCTCAATTTAAGTTAAATTTATAACAGAGTGATAAAATATTTCAGTGCAAGTTGTTTCTGGCAGAGCTTCCAAGTAGCATACAAACATGGGATATCATAAGGAAATCAATCTTAAACTCTAAACTTCATTGCAGCTGAAAGATCTGTTGACTGAATTGCAGAAAAAACTTGATGATTCATATTCTGAAGCAGTAAGACAGAATGAAGAGCTAAATTTGGTAAGAAGCTTGTTCTCCACGGGGTATCAAGTAGGCTCTGAAAACACTTGTGTTGACATGTGGAGAAACCATCCAGACTTTTTCTCCTTGCTAACACCTTTAGCTTGGCATTTTTATAAGTTTAAGATAATCTTCATATTCTGATGACTCAAGATGGTCTGTCTTTTCTTGATTCCTAAGATGATCCTTCTTTTCTTAGCTCCTAACAATGGCATGTTTGGCTTGCAACTCTTTTTCAAAATTTTCCGTGTTTTATAAAACCAAATTTCCTCAACAGCATTATTTTCAGTGAATAAAGAAATGAAACAGACAAAGATTGGCTGAGTTGCAAAGTTTCTCTTCTCAGAGTTACCATAGTTAACTGGGCCTCTTATTTTCTAACCTGGAAGGAGATTATTGAAGGTGGAAGATACATATTCTTCATTCAAGGGCAACGATTGAAAGTAGCTTATTTTAACTGGCCTTTCTACACATTATAGATAACAAAAAGCTTGTGGAATTCTTTATCATCATCGTATTTATTCAGAGCATAATAATCCGAAAACTACAGACTCAAAGTTAGTTAAATGTTGTATAAAGACAGGGTACTCTGTTATTCCCATTCTTAAATTTTCTGAAAATTTACACTGATTGAGATAGGCTTGTTTGTTAGATAAACATGACTATCTTATTGTATGTTTGAAACAGTAATCATTATGTCTATCTGTGACTTTTAAAAATTAAGAATATGATTAGATTTTTTAAAAGTACTTGAATGAACTCTAGTACAATTGCAGTAAGTTAGTTTTCTCCTTACTATAAGTTAACGCTGCCAAGTTTGGAATTTTCTTTTTAGTACTGCTGTATGTACCAAAGAAAATTTCTTAACTCATTCATGTTACACAGTGTTACAGCAGTGATCTATGGGAATCAATTTTCAGAGTAGAGCTCTCTATGAAATGTACACAGAGTCCCCGACACACACACACACACACACACACACACACACACACACACACACACCCCTTTCTGTTTTTGAAATAAAATTTGCCTTTATTTTACCTTAATTGAATCATTCCCACTGCAGTGTGGGAATGATTCAATTAAGGTTTTATGCATATGTTTGCTATACATTGCACAGATTGGTACTGTGATATGCAACAGCTTTAAGTGATATACTTACCCTGTATTGTGTTTTTTAAAAAAACACTTCTACCTACAGTTGTTGGAGATTTTACTTTTCACTTTGATGCTTGGTGGCTGACTCCAGTGCAGCATCAAACCCACAGGATTATGGTTGAGTCTCCGTTCAGTCTGATGCTCTCTTTGTATATTTTGACCCTTTACTTCTTCTGTCAAGAGGTCATTTTGAGTGATATTTAAAATTTTTTTGCCTTGAGTTTGCAGTCTTCATTTTAATCTTCCTGTTTGCTTTTTGCTCAGGGTAACTGTTGCCACATTTTAAGATATATTAAAATAATTTTGTTTGCTTATACATTGTGTGTTCACTGGGCCAAAGGAATAACCTCTCTGATGTGTGAAATCAGAGTTAAGTAAAGGAGCAAGAACTGAAGCATTTGGGATAAATAAAGTTCCCAAAATAAAATTTCCAAATGGAATGTCCTGCACTAATTCTCTCTACATGTTTGAAATGTCAGTGTCTTATATTTCCCCCTTTTGGGTTTCCAGAACTGTTTGAAATGCTGTGCCTGTGGGTGAGAGACATAATTAACTTGATGAGTTTAATAAGAAAAAGTTATCTTTTGTCAGTGAGTCCATTTCCCTCATTCTTACGTAATCAGAATAGTTACTAAGAGAACAGTCATTACGTATTAGCTCTAGAGTTTAATAGAGCTTTATAACTGTTTCAACAAGTTGGTTGAGATGTATATATTAAGACATGTCTTGTTGGTATAGTTAGGCCAGTGTGGTCTTGCACTCATCTTTCTAGTGACATCTTAAAGGATGAGTGACATTTAAATTTTTGAAGATTTCATTTAACTGGATTTGTAATCTTCTGTTCAATGTTTTTTTTTTTAAATATCACACAATTTATTCTTCTTAACTGAACTATATAGGTTAAGAAAGCCTTTAAACATTTAAAAACTAGTAAAATTTCTTATGACTTGCCTTTTAATTTGAAATAAATGTGAGTGAACTGCCCTATGAATAGTGAATAGTAATACTTTAAAAAAAGTAATCTACTGGAATTTGATGGTTTTGTTTTTACATTTGCAGTTTTCTACTCTCAACTCTAGTTTGTTTCTGTAGCTTTTCTTATGTTTAGCTTTACAGATTGGAACCTCCACTTCTTAGCTTTTCTATACATCTGGTGCAGCATATTGGCTAATCCACTGTGCATAATAACTGTTAGCGATCCCATTCTTATTCATTCTTCAGTCCTAGAGGTCTCAGCATAATCAAAGCAGGAATCAAAGAAGGATGTGAATTAAGTTAATTGTGGTGTTCCTGTATTTTTACAGTTAAAGAAGCAGTTAAATGAAACACTTGCAAAACTTAGAACTGAACAAAGTGAAAGACAGAAGGTAGCTGGTGACTTGCATAAGGTAAGACACTGCTTGTCCTGAAGATGCCGTATCATATTATGTTGTTCCTGGAATCTTAAGCAGACATAGTGCTAACCCTGGATTCATTCACATAGTGCTAACCCTGGATTCATTCTTTTGCATCATTACATTAATTTGTTTATAAATTTAAGCTGTTTGTTATACAGTTACATATTTGGAACTAGACTTTTTGGCTTGTTTTTCCATTCTTAATTCGCTTCTTCATTTCATTATATTTATATAATTAATTGCTTTGTAAAGTGTAGATTAAATTTTGAATTCAGTTGATGTGACTTTTAAAATTGGTTACATCTATATATTTTTTATTGGGATTTGCTTATATAGTCATTTACAAAGTATGTTTCTTTTGATCTTCATGAATGTGAAAGAATTATATATAGACCTCTAATGTTTCAGAAATTCGTCCCTTTATTTCTTTGTAGAAATATGTTTTTCTTAATCTCATATGTAGATGGGCGATTTTTAGGATTACATTTTTTATTCTTTGCGTTAGGTTGACAAGTTATTTGTAATTCTGTTTTGAGGTTTTTAATAGTGTAATTCATAAGTGCTTTTATCAAAGCTGCTTTAGAGCTAAGATTGTGTTCATAAGAGATCTAGTCATTAGCAAAACAAATTCGCCACTTTTTTAAGGGTTGAAAAATATTTCTGTTGGTTCTGTATGATTATATCATAATTGTTATGCAAAAGTCTACGAATCTAGAGTTGCTTCAGATTACTTTGATGTTGTCACCAGTAGATAAAATGTGAACTTAAAAAGTTTCATTAGGTTTGAATCCTACTGCTACCACTTCCGAGCTGTGTGACCATGGGGCAATTATTTGATCTTTGCAAGTCTCAAGTTTATCTTCTATAAAATGGCATTTACAAGGGCTATTTTGTGAATGGAAAATAAATTAAGCATGTGAATTATTAAAAAAAAAGTTTCAGAGCTCTGACTTAGATATATGATACATTGTCAGGATTGAGCAATCTGATTTCTATTTTGATAACGTGAATGTTTGATCACTGCACAAAATATAAAGCTTGCAGTTTTAGCCTAGCAATTTATTTTCTCAGAAGGTACTTTAAGGATATTAACCATTGCTCAAAGATATGGATATGCCATGTTATTTGGCATAAAATGGCAACAGTAGTTGAAAGTGAACTGCACCATATCTATGTAATAGAAATACTGTGCAACTCTTAATTGGAAATGCACATAAATATTTATTGACATGTAAAAAGATAAAATGCTTCGTCAAACAGCATGTATGTTAAAAGCCCATTTATAGAACATTTTCTACCAATTTTCTGTTAGGACATATATGCACTAAAGAGGGATCTAGACTAGGAGTCAGCAAACTCACAAACTGTTTTAGGATTTGTGGGCCACCTGTAGTTTCTTTCATGTACTCTTTTTTTGTCTAGCACGACTCTTTAAAAATGTAAAAACCATTCTTAGCTTGTGAGCTCTACAAAAACAGGCTGTGTGTGGCTGGATTTGGCTGACCTCTGATCTAGACTAATGTTAACCTAAATATCACTGTGGTTATTTCTGCTTTTAATTTCTTTATACATTTTCTGCATTGTTTGAACTTTTTAAAATGGTGAGCATGTGTTTTTATAATCTGGTGGGGGAGAAAGCTATTTGATTTTGGGGAAAAAACTGAACAGGTTGGCTTTAAGTTGTATTTTGAGAAGAGCTTTAGTTTTGTACAAAATATAATGAGTGTAAGAAAATCACTCATTTTTTTTCTTGTGTATATTTATCAGTTGTATTATTCAGAGGCTCCATATTGCTTTCCTCACAGGCTCAACAGTCACTGGATCTTATCCAGTCAAAAATAGTAAAAGCTGCTGGAGACACTACTGTTATTGAGAATAGTGATGTTTCCCCAGAAACGGTATGCATTTTTTTTAGCTCCAAATCTCTGGGCTAATTACCTTGTAAATTATGTGAAGAATAAAAAATGTACAGGATCCATCTCTGCCTAAAAAAAATGCCTCTTTAATGTGCTTCTATCAATTATGTTGCATTCTTAACTCAAGGTTGTTTTTTCTTTGAGGTATCTTATCTGAAATGCAGTGTTCTTATTAATGTTTGTTTTCACTTTAGCTTGGTGAGATATTATTTTGTTAATGTTTAGGTTTGTGGTGGAAAGTATTACGGTGTACTGCTTAAGAATGTAGACTCTGCTGCTTGTGTTGAATCCTGGTTCTACTATCAGTAGCTGTGTGACTGACTTAGGGGAAACTCTTTATCCTCTCTGTGCTTTAGTTACTCCATCTGTAAAAGGCAATGATATTAGTACCTATCTTGTAGGATTGTTGAAGGGAATAAATGAATTACTATACAAAACACTTAGAATAGTGGGTAACACTTAAAGCAGTGCCGCAAGTTTAGTAAGAGCTCAATATATGTTAACTGTTATTTTTCTGTTGTTACGAATGTACTCTCCTTTGGTTCCTTGCAGTTTTTTTTCTGAAAGGAGAAATGGATTCATATTTGATATTCATCGATTCTAGATTTTTCCCTTTGTAACCTAGTGACATTTATAACATAACTTTCTTTGATGCAAACTAATTTACACCACTAGGTAGCAAACACTATTGCTCTATGTGGTTTTTATTGTCAATTTTCATATCATCTTTCAAATTTTTTTGTTTGTGTTTAAAACAACAATAAACTATTTTCGGTTTTGGTTGCAAATGCCTTTTTCTTGTGCTCAGAGTTTTTCATCTCTTCCGTCTTCTTTTTAGGAGTCTTCTGAGAAGGAGACAATGTCTGTAAGTCTAAATCAGACTGTAACACAGTTACAGCAGTTACTTCAGGCAGTAAACCAACAGCTCACAAAGGAGAAAGAACACTATCAGGTATTAGGTAAGAATAACTGAAGTATTACTGTCTGTCTGTAGATAATTGACATAGTGTGTGTGTAAATGTATGTATAGTGTGTATTCACTTTAAATATAGGAACTCTTGTTACCCTAGTGGAAATATTCCCTCTTTATCTCTCTCAGAACCTCCAAATGACAGCTTTATAGCTTTCTTGGAGTTTTATTTCCATCTTGTATGTATTTTTTGGTCTTGTAGCTTGGAGGAGAAAAAAACATACCTTATCTTTTTTTTTTTTTTTTAATATGTAAGTTTCATGAGTATAGCATTTTACATGTGTACACTGCAAGGTGGTCACCACCACAAGACTAGTTACCATCTATAACCATACAGTTGACTTCCTTTTCCCATTTTGTCCACCCTCCAACTCCCTTCCCCTCTGGTAACTACTAAGCTGTTCTCTTTTATGAATTTGTTTTGTTTTGTCTGTTTGTTTTTTTAGATTCCACATATGAGTGAAATCATATTGTCTTTCTCCATCTGACTTATTTTACTTAGCATAATACCTCCCAAGTTCTAACCATGTTATTGCAAATGGCAGGATTTTCTTCTTTTTTATGGCCAAATAGTATTTCACTCTGTGTGTGTGTGTGTGTGTGTGTGTGTACATACCACATCTTCTCTGCATTCATTCATTGGTGGACACTTAGGTGGTTTCCATATCTTGACTATTGTGAATAATGCTGCAATGAACATATCTTTTCGAATTAGTGTTTTTATGTAAAAACCCTTCTTCTTTGCCTCTTTTGACCTTTTTACAGAACAGACTCATAACTTGTTTACCTAGGTTTTGTTCATTACCATAATGTCTGCAACTGTTTCTTTAGTTTATCCTGATCTTAGTTCTGGTAAAATATTTGTGTGATTTCTTTTTTTTTTAATGACTTGGTAAAATAAAGTGACTATAATGTTTTTACTGAGGCAAGATGCTGAACTGAAAATCAAGTCATCACAGTTTCTTTACATTGGAAGCTGAATTTTATTTAAGTTTGCTGTGGGTAATCAGAGAAATCCATTTTTTAACTCCTGAAGTGAGAGTCTTAACTGAAGATAAACAAACCAAGCTATAAAATTTTATTGCCCATATTACCTGGAAATGCATGTTGATTGATTTGATTCCTGGGTTTTACCTGTTTAAGAATGACTTAAGTCACAGTGCCTTGGGTTATTAGGGTGTTCTGATATGCACTGAATACTTTAGATATTCTTCCTTTTGAAGCTGTTTGTTCTATAATAATCGTGGTGTCCTGGACATGAGTAGGGTGGCATGTGCAATACCAGGGGGCAACTCATCACTGAATCGTCCCTTTCAGAACCCAAACTTAAGACTCTTAGGTTATACAGAGGCCTCGGGATAGGTTAGGTGCTCTGGAAAAGTTGGGATGGACCTCCATCTTGATTACAGGGGCATTCTGTCTCACTTTTGTAGAATGATTATCCTCTGGCCTGTCTTAGCATACGCTCTCCTTTAAAATGCTGTTTCAGGTCAGTTACCTCTAAGAAGACTTTTCAAATAAACCTAACTCATTCTTATAACCTGTCAGCAAAAAGAATTATACCTTAATCTTTTATCCTTGGTAAGCTGACCTCTCAGTTGCCTAGAGTTAAATTTCTGCCACCTTACCACCCTTCCCCAAATTAGAAAATAACCTCGGTTCCTGCTTCCCAGGGCAACTTTCCTTCCCACATCTTCAGTCCTGTTTCTTCTCTCCACTCACTGCTTCTGTTCAGTCTTGAAAAATGCTCAAATATATTATTTTAACTTTGTACTTTCTTTAGGTTACCACCCTAATTTTTTTACTTCACTGTTTAACAAAGATTCTTAAAAGAAGAAACTATTCTCACAGTCTCTTGCTACTAACTACTCCATTTCCTCTAGAATGGCTTCTCTTTCTGCCATTCCGTTGAAACCATTTTTGCTGAGGTCATTCATTAATGATTTCCTAATTGCTAGAGCTAATACAGGATCGTCTTTTGCATATAAGATACTGAAAATAGTTGTGAATTATTCTAAATATGGTGAGGTCAGTCCTTAGGCCTCTGTTTTCTAAGGGAAGGGTTTCTCTTCTGAGAACCTAAAAAATTATAAGATGGCCTGTTACCCTTTGCTTTTAGACCTTGTCAGTAGTATCTCTCCAGCATCTCAAAAGTGTTCTTCAGTATTTTCTTTTTCTTCTCAAACATGTGGTCCGAACCATTTTTGCTTGCCTGTTTCCACATTGGCCTTAATCATATTAAATTTGAGACTTACACTGATCATTGGTAGTAACACTTTTATTTTTCCAGATTTTTTTCTTCCTAATTTATAAAAATGTAGTGTGTAATTTGTTACAAGAAATACATATAACCTGGCAACACAGCTAAAACTGAACTGTTGTTTAGCAGGCAGCTCACCTAAGTGATAGATAACTCAGCATTCTTTTGTTAGCTGATGAACTTAATTTCAAATTTGGCAAGTGAAAGGGCGGTTGAGTGGTCAGCAGTGTATCATGAAGGATAGATGGATTTTATGAAGCTAGAGGTCCACCAGCACTTGAGAACTCTCTACTTGCATAGGTTCTACCCAGCATTGACAGTGATAACCCCTCCTTAGGGATCTCTTGGTTCCCACAGCTCTTCTTTATGCCCTTTAAATGTTTGTGTTACCCTCAGGTTTTTAACTTCAGCCATCATTTTTGCTCAGTGTATTCTCCCTCTTGTCAGCTCTTTTAAAATTACTACCAGATAATTAAATTGGAAATACAGATTTCTTAATCATCAGAATTTATAGGTTAATGTCTGATGTCAAGAATCTCTTTTTTTTCTTCCCTGCTTTACTTAGGTATACGTTATTACTGTTTTGTTTTTTTTTTTTTAATTGAAGCATAGTTAATTTACAATGTTGTTTTAGTTTCTGGTGTACAGCAAAGTGATTTAGTTATACACATATACATATATATATTCTTTTTCATATTCTTTTCCATATAGTTTATTACAAGATATTGAATATTCAATATATTGAATATTGAACCTTATTGAATAAGGTTCCCTGTGCTATACAGTAGAACCTTGTTGTTTATCTTGTTTTTTATATAGTAGTTTGTATCTGCTAATCTCAAACTCCCAGTTTATCCCTCCCCCAGCCCCCTTTCCCCTTGATAACCATGTTTATTTTCTATGTCTGTGAGTCTGTTTCTGCTTTGTAAATAAGTTCATTTGTGTTATATTTTAGATTCCACATGTAAGTGATATCATATGGTATTTGTCTTTCTCTTTCTGACTTACTTCACTTAGTATGATAATCTCTAGTTGCATCCATGTTGCTGCAAATGGCATTATTTCATTCTTTTTTATGGCCAAGTAATATTCCATTGTATGTGTATACTACGTCTTCTTGTTGATGGACACTTATGTTGCTTCCATGTCTTGGCTCTTGTAAATAGTGCTGCTATGAACATTGGGGTGCATGTATCGTTTTTAATTAGAGTTTTCTTCAGCTGTATGACCAGGAGTGGAATTGCTGGGTCATATGGTAGCTCTATTTTTAGTTTTTTGAAGAACCTCCATACTGTTTTCCATAGTGGCTGCACCAGTTTACCTTCCCACCAGGAATCTTACTTCTTTTTAGTATATACTACAAGTACATATGAATTGTTTAAGATAATGCTGTACATTTTCAGTAAGAGAAAAGCTATTTTTAAAAGACAAAAATGAGAGAGATGATGTATAGTAATTTAGTTTTCGAAATCCTAATACACAGAACTTAGCCTTTCTTTGAGTCATAGGGGCATTTGTCTTGCGCCCTTAATTTGTAAAACAATTAACCCTTCTTTTCTTCTGGAAGTCTCCCTGCTCATCTGCTATCCTTCTCTCCCCACCCCTGCCACCTCCCCAAACAGAAGGCCGTCATCCGCCCACCCCCCTTTTAATTAAGGTAATTTTTTTTGTAGCTTTGGATTGTTAACACTAGTATTTTGTAGTATACTTTTTTGTTTCCAGATGTCTACTTTTTCTTGTGTTTCATATCTGCCTGGCTTCTAAATGTTCCAAGTGTATGTCCAACTATATCAGAAGACTTTATCACCCCATGTCTTAGTCTGTTTGGGCTGTTATAACAAAACCCCCATACACTGGGTGGCTTAAACAGCAGACATTTATTTTTCACAGTTCTGGAGGCTGTGGAGTCTAAGATCAAGGCACCGGTAGGTTCTGTCAGGTGAGACCCACTTCCTGGTTTAAAGATGGCCATCTTCTTGCTGTGTCCTCACATGGCAAAAGGGGCAAGGGAGCTCTCTGGGGTCCTTTTTAAAAGGACACTAATCCTATTCATGACAGTGGAATCTCCTAAAGGCCCCACTTCCAAATACCATTACATGGGGGTTAGAATTTTAACGTAGGAATTTCGGGGGACGGGGGCGACACAAACATTCAGACTATAACACCCAGGATCCTTTACCTTGGAACCTGTTTGTGGAATCATGTGGAAGGAGGCTGATGATTTTAACAGCTAACACTTCATGAATGTGCCTCTAAGAATGAACATGCTTCTAACATATGGTCATTCATTTAAATTTTTGCAACAACCCAGTGCAGTAGATAGGTAGGGATGATGGTGATGATGATGATTATTATTAATATTATTACTTATTTTTTTATTCCCATTTTACAACAGACCCAAAGAAGTTCTGTAAGTTGCCCAAAGTCACACAGCTAGTAACTGGGTGAGCTGGGATTTAAATTAAGGTGGTCTGGGCCTAGACCTTGTGCTCTTAATCTGTACTTTTCTTCTCCCTAATTCAAGCACTGTGTGCTCTGATCCTTGTCACGGCTTTCTTTTCTCCTCATTCTGTCTAATCCTTTGTTGCCAGCTTCTTATAGTTTCTTCCTTCAGTTCTGGCTTTTTCCTAAAGTTGGTAATTTGGTTTGTCAGTATTGAATTGGAGAGGCTCTTGATGTTATCCAGGAAAAACTGAGGTGAAATTTTGTCTATGTGTTTTGTCCTCCTTACTCCCTTTAACAAATAGATTCTTTCATGATACAGTTTTCTCTTGTTTCTGAAAGGAAAAAGTTCTTTTTTGGTGCTATTGGAGTGTAAGGGTTAATGTTTCAGACAAAAACTAGCTTTTATTTCTACACTTTTACACTTGATTGTCATATGGATCAGGTTTTCATTTTGTGTAATGTGTTTACACAGCACTTCTTAGTTTAATGTACCAGTGGGCTATGTAGACTTTCTGATCAGCTGTTAATCTTGTTTTAATTAGAGAACATGATAGCCAGTGATAATTTTGCTTTTTAACTTTCTAATTGCTTCTTTTCCCCTCAACTTTTTAATTTTGAAAATTTTCACACTTAGGGCTTCCCTGGTGGCACAGTGGTTGGGAGTCCGCCTGCCGATGCAGGGGACGTGGGTTTGTGCCCCAGTCCGGGAGGATCCCGCATGTCACGGAGAGGCTGGGCCCATGAGCCATGGTCACTGAGCCTGTGCGTCCGGAGCCTGTGCTGCACAACGGGAGAGGCCACAACAGTGAGAGGCCCGTGTACTGCAAAACAAACAAAAAAAATTTTCACACTTAATGAAAAGTTGAAAGGATATATAACACTGACACCCTTCAGCTACTTCATCTCTTTATTTGTGTATACATATTTTGTTGATGTCAACACATTTGAAAGTAACTTTCAAATAATATGACATTTTATCCCTAAGCACTTAAGTATGTATCTCTTAAGAACAAAGACATTCTCTTACAAATCCATGGTATCACTGTCACATCCAAAAAGACCAAAACAGTAGCTCTATAATATCATCCATTTTAAAGCCCATATTTGTGTCCCCACTTATACCCGAAATATCTTTTTAGCTATTTTTTCCAAACCAGGATCTAGTCAAACTTCACATGTTGCATATGGTTAAGTCCTTTTAGTCTCTTTAATGGCTTTTGAAGTTTAATTTCTTTAGTCATTTTATCTGACTTGGAAAGCTTCAAAAGACCTTAGAAAATCTCTGTCTGAAGCTTAAATTATTTATTTACCCGTGGAGAGTTGTAAATTTCAGTTTCTTTCCAGTGCTGCTCACTCACCTTATTAGCTTTACAGTCTCTTGAGTAGAACAGTAATACAAATGGATTCCCAATGTTGTTCTCTTAAATGTTTTCTAAATAGGATTTTTTTTTTTTTTTTTTTTTCCGGTACGCGGACTTCTCACTGTTGTGGCGTCTCCCGTTGCGGAGCACAGGCTCCGGACGCGCATGCTCAGCGGCCATGGCTCATGGGCCCAGCTGCTCCGCGGCATTGTGGGATCTTCCCAGACCGGGGCACGAACCCGTGTCCCCTGCATCGGCAGGCGGACTCTCAACCACTGCACCACCAGGGAAGCCCCTAAATAGGATTTTTAAATCCCTGTATTATTCTCAGTTTAGTCTGAGATTTTGTTTCACATATTTAAAAATCCACCTTCAGAAGCTCCTTCTGAATCCTGAGATTTTTCTCTTATTTTTGATTACCATTAGTATTAATTGTTCTGATCTTAGTTGAAAAGGCCATGCTAGATCAAATGGCATATGTCCCTAGATAGGATTTTTAAATCCCTGTATTATTCTCAGTTTAGTCTGAGATTTTGTTTCACATATTTAAAAATCCACCTTCAGAAGCTCCTTCTGAATCCTGAGATTTTTCTCTTATTTTTGATTACCATTAGTATTAATTGTTCTGATCTTAGTTGAAAAGGCCATGCTAGATCAAATGGCATATGTACTTTTGGTATTTGACAGATGTCTTCTGATTGCCTTTTGTTTCTTTGTTTTAAAATGAATTTCTTTCTTTCTGATCTTTTACAGAGTGAAGTAATTGGGAAACTGTTCATTCAAGGATAACAGAAGGCATTGTATTATATTTTGCCAAATTAAAGCCTTATTTATGTTTTCACCCTTTCTACTTTGTCAGAAACACTGAACAGAGTTTTGTCTTTTCTAATCCTTGTTAGACTACTGATTTAAAGAGAGAGAAAAAAAAAGCCAACTCTGTAGACACCTTCAGAGTTTAGTTTTATAATAAAAACTGTTTGAATAATTAGACCTTTACATTCCTGAAAATAAAATAAACATGTAATCTTTTATCTTATTTTGCTCAATAAAATTGTTCAGAAGATCAAAAGTGGTAAGGACAATGTAAAATTTAACATTTTAATACTGATATTGTACACTGTTTTACCTAACATTTTGGGAAGCAACTGCCTCTGACTTCAACTCAAGAAAACACTTTTTGTTGCTAATGTAATCAGTTTTTGTAATGACGTCAGCAAATAAAGGGATGCTTATTATTCAAACTGGTTTTGATTTTCGTTGAGCTTTAACAGATTTTATTAGCACTTAGATCAACATAATTTAGAACACAATCATTAATTGCAACTTCAGACAGGGTAGGTTTGTTGCTTGTACACCTTCTCTAACTAGAGTTCTGGGTCTTCTCTGTGGTTCTGTGCAATGTAAACTGTGTCCTGAAGTACTGTGGGTTACAGAAAGGATGGGGCAAGTATTGGGTTTCAGACCTACCACTCCTGCTTCAGGTAGAAGAGCTCTACTTTATTTTTACTATTACTATTATTATTTTAAGTAATGATTAACTTTTTTGTTTCCTTCTTATCAGACACTTTTACACAGTTTACATATGTTATCTTTTTTGTTGTTTGAACATGTTGATAACATATATTATCTTTTTTTTCTTTTTCTTTTTAAATAATTGGCTGAAAACACTGAGCGCTCAGATGCTAAATAACCATTGACAAATGTCTTATGCCATTGAATATTAAAGTACCTGCTATGTCATATGGTGGCCTCCTTGCTGTTTCAAGCCATGCTTCTACCATGGGGCCATTCCACTTTCTGTTCTTTCTGCTACAGCTCTCTTCTCTTGGGTGTCAGTCTTGGCTGGTTCCCTCACCATCATGAAATCTGCTTAAATGTCACCTTTTTCATCAGGTCTTGACTACCCAGTATTTCCCCTGCCTCCCTATCCCCCTACCTGTCTTGGTCTATAACATTAACAGTCCTCCAGTATATACTTGGTCATTCCTTATACCCCTCCCTACCAGAAAGTTACCTCCAGGAGGGCAGGAACCATCTCTTTTGTTCCTTGCTTTATCCCCAGCCCTGAGAAAGTACCTGACACTTAATTGTGCTCAAATATTTAAATAAATGGATGAAGTTCATTTTTACTTTTTATTTATTTTTTTGGCCACACTGCATGGCTTGTGGGATCTTAGTTCCCCGACCAGGGATCGAACCCGGGCCTGGCAGTGAAAGTGCCAAGTCCTAACCTCCGCACCACCAGGGAATTCCCGAAATTCATTTTTATACCTTGAGGATTATCTAAAGTGGTGCCTTCAGCACATAGCACCTGCACCAAATAGTATTTCTAAGGTATATAGAGAGAAACTGAAGAAGCTGCTCATGGCCATTGGTAACTGGCCTGGGAGTTTGGGCTACCCCAGGCCTTGGCTGCTTTCAGCAAACCACTGGGAAATTGGTCTGAAGGCCAGCCAGATGCCATATCATTGTCATCTCTTTTTCCTTTGCCATTGCTTATAAAGGTACTCATGTCTCTGCCTTCTGAAAGAAACAAACAAATCCCACTTTCCATCTTATAAACCTCTTCTTCTATTCTTTTTTTTTTTTTAAATAAATTTATTTTTGGCTGCATTGGGTCTTTGTTGCTGCACGCAGGCTTAGTTGCAGTGAGCGGGGGCTACTCTTCATTATGGTGCGTGGGCTTCTCACTGCAGTGGTCTCTTGTCGCGGAGCACAGGCTCCAGGCATGCGGGCCTCAGCAGTTGTGGCCACGGGCTCAGCAGTTGTGGCCCGCGGTCTCCAGAGCACAGGCTCAGCAGCTGTGGCACACGGAGTTGCTCCATGGCATGTGGGATCTTCCCGGAGCAGGGCTCGAACCAGTGTCCCCTGCATTGGCAGGCAGACTCCCAACCACTGCACCACCAGCGAAGTCCTTCTTGCTATTCTTGCTCAGAAGAACTGTGTAACTGTATTATTTTTCAACCTCCTTATATGTTTGAATTAAAAAAAATTGCAAGAGATTTTGAGGATGCAGTCTAATCTCTGATTAATTTCTGTTCCCTCCCTCAACATCCCAACCAAATACGTGTTCATCTTTTTGCCTCTGAAGTGGCAGGAAGTTCACAATTAGGTACAATTTTAATTGTTAATGGTTATTAAGTTATTGTATTGAAAGTTGTGTTCCTGTTACAGCAGTTTGTCCTACTTCCTTACTCCAGAATCACATAGGAAAAGCGTACCATACTCCCATTCAGTTATTCTTCAAATATGCCAAGATAGCTATGTTCTCTGAAGTCCATTCTCCTCTAGGTTAAATATCCCCAGTTCCTCAGTTACCCTGAATGATGGAAGGCTAAACTAACCTACTCGTCTCATCCATCCCCAGCTGTCTACCCTTCCCCAGTGTCTTATAGGCAGATCGCTGGGAGAGGATGGGAGCATCAAAAGAGAGGTCATCCGTGTCCTCAGTCTCTAGTGGCCCCTCTTGCCACTGTTAACAGCCAGTTGAGGCAGGAAGCAAGCCCTGAGAATATTTCTTAGTTTGGGAAGTGACTACAAGAAGAAGAAAATGACCACTGTAGTTGAGAGCAGACATCTTGATCCCTAGAAAGAACGGAGAGATGTGGAAGGGAGGAGTGACGGGATACCTGAGAAGCAGGCTATATCCTTCAGTTTGGTGTAGCAAAACTAGTACATTTCTGGGAGGTCAGTGACACTGTGTAAGGCTTGAGCACCTTGTAAGTGTTCACCCCAGCCGCAAGAGGGCAGCACCTGTATTGCCCATAGAGGGTTAGAGGCAGGACCAGATTTTCACATGTCTTGCATCGCAGGACGAATCCTATATGGGCATCTGCCACTTGTGAGATCTGCCCTAGATGGCGTGTACAGGAGGAACAGTGATCACCAGAAGGGGGCTGCATTTGCACCTTCGGTTGAGTAAAGAGATGTTTGTCCTTTGACCCCATTCATCATCTGGGTCCCCAGAGTAGGGAGGGCAAAGGAGGAGTTAAAGAACAGTCTCCTCCCTGTTGCTGCCACTAAGGCCAGTGACAGTGACCTGGACTTGGATTAGCTGCAGTTACAGGACAGCTGTGGGATCTGCTCAGGTGGTGCTTAAGAGAAGAGGGAGGTGCTGCACAAAGACCATGCTTGGGAAAATGAGGCCAAATCCAGCCTGTTCTACCAACTGGTTGATAGATTCTTCTCTTTCTTCTTGACTCAGTTTTTGTCATTCGTGTTTTCCTCAGAAATTGGGCAATTTCATATTCAGTGGTGGAATTCTATTATGACAGTTAACACATAAACACTTATACAACCTACCACATGCCAGACATTTTTAAAGCACTTTACTTGCGTTAACTCATTTAATCCTCACCAGAATTTGTTGAAGGGGTGCTTTTATCAACATCCCCATTTTATAAATAAGGAAATTTGAGGCACGGGGGGACAATTAAGCAAGGTCTCACAGCTACTGACTGGAGGAACTAGGATTCCATCCTCCAACTTAAGCCTTCTGGCTTGCTTCTCTTATTGGCTCATTGGTATATATATCCACATATATGTGTGTGTGTGTGTGTGTGTGTGTAATTATGTGTATAATTTAAATTTATAATTTAAAAAATATACTTTTTTTTTAAAACCTATTTGTTCCTGATGTTATTGTACCTTCTCATTTTCTCTTGACTGTACTTTCCAAAGGATCTTCAACCTCAGTGGTTCTCAGAAGTGTGGTCTGCAGTGCTCTGGGCATCGCCGGGGCCCTTTCCAGAACTCCAAAAGGTCAAAACTACTTTGATAATACTGAGATGTTATTTGCCTTTTTCACTGATGGTGTTAAAACAAGTAGGTAAAATTGCTGGTGCTTCAACAAGGATCAAAGCAGTGGCTCCAAACTGTGTTAGTAGTTACTGTATTTTCACCACTGTTCACTCCCAGTAAAGAAAATATCGGATTCACTTAATGTCTTTTCTGATGAGATCAGTAGTGGTAATAATGAATGTGCTTTTTTGTTATATAAAATGAAATGTGTCAATGTTTGGAAGATCTGCATAACTCTGAACCAATATTTTCCAAATGACCAACACACAATGTTGCAAAATCAGGCTTGGGTAAAAGAGTCATTCAAAGAACAAGACCAACTAACGGATTTTAATGTAACAGAGTACAAAAAGTTCATTGATAGGGTTTCAGACTCTACATTATGATTAATCTTTAAGAAATTGACGTGTTGAGTTTTGCTGTTGTGTGAAAGAATATCAACAATTACCTGAAATGGCTACTTCTCTGTTTTCCAGTGACATATCTGCATGGGGCCATATTTTCTTTGTATACTTCAACCAAAACTACATGTCACAACAGGTTGAATGTAGAAACAGTTGTCTTCTATTGCCATATGTTAAAGAAATCTGCAAACATGTAAAGCAATACCAATCTTCTCACTACATCTTTTTGGTTTGTTTTGTTATGGAAAATGAAGTTATATTTCACGAGAACCTGTTATGTTATTATTTTAAAATAAACTTTAAAATGAGCGTTTATAATTTTTTCTTGGCTTTAACTTCTACTTCATTGAATATTAATAGAAATAACCAAAGAGCTTTTAAAAGTGTAAAGGAGTTCTGAGAAGAAAAATTTGATGGCTACTGGTCTAGCATATTGTTTTTTTCCAACAGTTTTAAAAATTATACCGGGCAGTTCTATCAGTACTTTCTTGTATTTTGTTTTATGTTTAATTCATATGTGGTTTTATCATTTTCAGTCTTTTTACTTTCTTTGCATTTATTTTGTTGCACTTTGCCAACTTCTTGTCTTTAAATTTTAATTCATTTATTTTCAGTTTTTCTTATTTTCTAATTCCTTTCAGAGGCTGTAAGTTCTCCTCTGGACTTATTTGAATCCCACAGATTTTGATATGTGGGGATTTTGCTGTCTTTCAGTTCTTATAATCATGAATATTTCAGATACACAAAATCATGGAAAAATAATAGAAAAAAACCCGTGTACCCCACTCAAGATCACATATTAACATTTTGTCATATTTGCTCGAGGTTTTTTTTTTTTTTTTTTAATAAAAGGAACAAAACAGTTGGTACAGTTGAAGCATCTTGTGTACCTCTCCCTGATCCCATTTCCCTCGCTTTCCAGAGGTAGGCACTGCACTGAAGGTAATGTTTATCATTTAATTTTTTTTGAAGTATAGTTAATTTACAATTTTGTGTTAGTTTTAGGTGTACAGCATAGTGATTCAGTATTTTTGTGGATTATATTCCATTATAGGTTATTACAAGATAATGGGTATACTTCCCTGTACTGTACAGTATATCCTTGTTGCTTATCTATTGATATTTTAAATATAGTAGATTGTATCTGCTAATCTCATACCCCTAATTTGACCCTCCCCACTTCCCTATGGTAACCACAAGTTTGTTTTCTATATCTGTTGAGTCTGATTTTATTTTGCATAGGCATTCATTTGTATTACTTTTTAGATTTCACATACAAATGATATATAGCATATGTCTTTGTCTGACTTATTTAACTAAGCATAATATTCTCTAGGTCCATCCATGTTGCTGCAAATGGCAGTAGTTCATTCCTTTTTTATGGCTGAGTAATATTCCATCACACACACACACACACACACACACACGCACGCACATCTTTTAATCCAATTATCTGTTGATGGGCACTTGGGTTGATTCCATGTCTTGGCTATTGTAAATAATGCTATGAACATTGGGGTGTATATATCTTTTCGAATTAGGTTTTCATTTTTTCTGGATATGTACCCAGGAGTGGAATTGCTGGATCATATGGTAGTTCTATTTTTAGTTTTTTAAGGACCCTTCCTACTGTTTTCCATGGTGGCTGAACCAATTTTCATTCCCACCAACAGTGTACAAGGGTTCCCTTTTCTCCACATCCTCTCCAACATTTGTTATTTGCAGGCTTTTTGACAGTGGCCATTCCATTAGGTGTGGAGTGGTATCTCATTGTGGTTTTGATTTGCATTTCCCTAATGCCGAGCATCTTTTCCTGCTCCTGTTAGCCATCTGTATGTCTTCTTTGGAGAAATGTCTGTTCAGGCCATCTGCCCAGTTTTTGATTGAGTTATTTGCTTTTTTTGATGTTGAGTTGTATGAGCTGTTTATATATTTTGGATATTAACCCCTTGTCAGTTGCATCATTACCAAATACTTTTTCCCATTCAGTAGGTTGTCTTTTCATTTTGTTGATGCTTTCCTTTGCTGTGCAAAAGCTTTTAAGTTTAATTAGGTACCGTTTATTTTTCCTTTTATTTCTTTTGCCTTAGGAGACTGATACAAGAAAATATTGCTACGATTTATGTCAAAGAGTGTTCCACCTATGTTCTCTTCTAGGAGTTTTATGGTTTCAGGTCTTAGGTTTAGGTCTTCAAAGCATTTTGAGTTTATTTTTTTAGAAGGTGTGAGGGAATGCTCTAATCTCATTGTCTCACATGTAGCTGTCCAGTTTTCCCAGAACCATTTGTTGAAGAGACTGTGTATATTCTTGCCTCCTTTGTTGTACATTAATTGACTGTAGGTGTCTGAGTTTATTTCTGGGCTCTCTGTTCTGTTGTTCTATGTGTCTGTTTTTGTGCCAATACCAGGCTAATTTGATTTTTAAAAAAAATTTTTGTGTCACCACAGAGGAGTTTGTGCAACTTAAAAAAAATTTTTTTATTGAAGTATAGTTGATTTGTGTTAGTTTCAGGTGTACAGCAAAGTGATTCACTTATACATACATATATATTTATTTTTTTCAGATTATTTTCCCTTATAGCTTATTACAAAATATTGAGTATAGTTCCTTGTGCTATACAGTAGGTCCTTGTTGGTTATCTATTTTATATATAGTAGTATGTATATGTATTTTGATTACGGTAGTTTTGTAGTAGAGTTTGAATACTGGGAGGGTTATACCTCCAGCTTTGTTCTTTTTTCTCAAGGTTGCTTTGGTAATTCTGGGTCTTTTGTGGTTCCATATATTAAATTTTAGGATTATTTGTTCCAGTTCTGTGAAAAATGTCATGGGTATTTTGACAGGGGTTGCATTAAATTTGGGAATTGCAGGATATCTTTCCATTTCTTTGAATCATCTTCAGTGTCCTTCATCAGTGTTTTATAATTTTCACAGTATAGGTCTTTAACTTCCTTGGTTAAGTTTATTCCTAGGTATTTTAATATTTTTTGATGTAATTTTAAAAGGAATTGTTCTTTTACTTTCTCTTTTTGATATTTCATTATTAGTGTATAGAAATGCAACAGATTTTTATATATTAATCTTGTATCCTACAACCATGCTGAATTCATTTATTCTAATAGTTTTGTGGTGGAAATTATCACTTAATTTCATGTTGTTATATGATTAATACATATACATGTATCCAAGAAACAACATGTAATAGTGTTTTGCATGTTTTTAAACTTTATATAAATTATTCTGTCATTTGCTTTATTAGCTTAATATTAGTTTTAAAATTCATACATGCAGCTTTTATTCATTCATTTTTAACTATGGACATGCTACAGTTTATTTGTACATTCCTCTGCCAATAGACATTTGTCACCAATTAAAAAAATTTTGTGTTAACTTTTGATTTCCTTTAAGCTAAGAGATTTTTTTTTTGAGCGTGTGTATTTTCCACATCATGGATTTTTAAAGTATTGCTTTTGAATATTATTGCATTTGAGTCCGTGAACATGACCTGTGACAGGTCATGTTTGTTTATTTTTTGTTTGTTTTTCTCCTTAATATGTGGAGACTTTAGAAGAAAGAAGAATTGTAAACCAAAAAAATTATTTAGTTTTGGTTTGAAATAAAAGAGGTTATCTGCAAGAATGCTAAGCTTTGGCAGGAAATGATTTTATCTGTGGAGTAGTTTGAATTTTCACATTACTTTGCCAGACTGTTTGTTATCCTCTTCCGTTAGAAAATGAGAGCCATGGGGAATATTTATTTTCCATTGACCTCAGGAACACAGGAAACAGAGTCAAACAGGTGGGGAGGGACTTCCCTGGTGGTGCAGTGGTTAAGAATCCGCCTGTCAAACCCTCCAGAAAGTAGGCATAGAGGGAACTTATCTCAACATAATAAAGGCCATATATGACAAACCCACAGCCAACATTGTCCTCAATGGTGAAAAACTGAAACCATTTCCACTAAGATCAGGGACAAGACAAGGTTGCCCATTCTCACCACTATTATTCAATAGTGGTGAGTTTTGGAAGTTTTAGCCACAGCAATCAGAGAAGAAAAACAAATAAAAGAATCCAAATCAGAAAAGAAGATGTAAAGCTGTCACTGTTTGCAAATGACATGATACTACACATAGAGAATCTTAAAGATGCTACCAGAAAACTACTAGAGCTAATCAATGAATTTGGTAAAGTAGCGGGATATAAAATTAATGCACAGAAGTCTCTTGCATTCCTATACACTAATGATGAAAAATCTGAAAGAAATTAAGGAAACACTCCCATTTACCACTGCAACAAAAAGAATAAAATACCTAGGAATAAACCTACCTAAGGAGACAAAAGACCTGTATGCAGAAACCTGTAAGACACTGATGAAAGAAATTAATGATGATGCAGACAGATGGAGAGATATACCATGTTCTTGGATTGGAAGAATCAACATTGTGAAAATATACTATCCAAAGCAATCTACAGATTCAATGCAATCCCTATCAAACTACCACTGGCATTTTTCACAGAACTAGAACAAAAAATTTCACAATTTGTATGGAAACACAAAAGACCCCGAATAGCCAAAGCAATCTTGAGAACGAAAAATGGAGCTGGAGGAATCAGGCCCCCTGACTTCAGA
>NC_041224.1:137515266-137518805 GCF_002837175.3 Physeter macrocephalus
CAAATGAAGCAACTGACAAAGGATTAATCTCTAAAATATACAAGCAGCTCATGCAGCTCAATATCAAAAAAACAATCCAATCCAAAAATGGGCAGAAGACCTAAATAGACATTTCTCCAAAGAAGATGTACAGATTGCCAACAAACACATGAAAGGATGCTCAACATCACTAATCATTAGAGAAATGCAAATCAAAACTACAATGAGATATCACCTCACACCAGTCAGAATGGCCATCATCAAAAAATCTAGAAACAACGAATGCTGGAGAGGTTGTGGAGAAAAGGGAACCCTCTTGCACTGTTGGTGGGAATGTAAATTGATACAGCCTCTATGAAGAACAGTATGGAGGTTCCTTAAAAAACTAAAAATAGAACTACCATAGGACCCAGCAATCCCACTAGTGGGCATATACCCTGAGAAAACCATAATTCAAAAAGAGTCATGTACCACAATGTTCATTGAAGCTCTGTTTACAATAGCCAGGACATGGAAGCAACGTAAGTGTCCATGAACAGGTGAATGGATAAAGAAGATGTGGCACATATATACAATGGAATATGACTCAGCCATGAAAAGAAATGAAATTGAGTTATTTGTAATGAGGTGGATGGACCTAGAGTCTGTCATACAGAGTGAAGTAAGTCAGAAAGCGAAAAACAAATACCATATGCTAACACATATATATGGAACCTAAAAAAAAATGGTTATGAAGAACCTAGGGTCAGGACGGGATTAAAGACGCAGATCTACTAGAGAATGGACTTGAGGACACGGGGAGGGGGAAGGGTAAGCTGGGACGAAGTGAGAGAGTGGCATGGACATATATACACTACCAAATGTAAAATCGATAGCTAGTGGGAAGCAGCCGCATAGCACAGGGATATCAGCTCGGTGTCTTGTGACCACCTAGAGGGGTGGGATAGGGAGGGTGGGAGGGAGGGAGATGCAAGAGAGAAGATATGGGGATATATGTATATGTATAGCTGATTCACTTTGTTATAAAGCAGAAACTAACACACCATTGTAAAGCAATTATACTCCAATAAAGATGTTTAAAAAAAAAAGAGAAAAGAATCAGCCTGTCAATGCAGGGTACATGGGTTCAATCCCTGGTCTGGGAAGATCCCACATGCCTTGGAGCAACTAAGCCCGTGCACTGCAGCTACTGAGCCTGCACTCTAGAGCCCGTGTGCCACAACTACCGAAGCTTGTGCGCCCTAGAGCCTGAGTGCTGCAACTACCGAAGGCCGCTCACTCTAGGGCCCACGTGCTGCAACTGCTGAAGCCCGCACACCTAGAACCTGTGTTCCACAACAAGAGAAGCCACCGCAAACGAGAAGCCCGCACACAATGAAGAGTAGCCCCCGCTCATCGCAACTAGATAAAGCCCGCATGCAGCAACAAAGACCCAATGCAGCCAAAGAAGAAAAAAAAGGTGGGGAAAAGTCCTATTTACGTTTATATTTGTACATTGTCTCATGCTTTTGCTATGAACAGTCAAGAAATTAATGAGTTTTTGAGTTAAGAGCAGGTTCTTCCTGAGCTATTCAATACAAAGTTCTTGAGATTTCATTCAATGCCAAGTACAGAGTTTCTGTTTATCTGCTGAATGCAGTATTCCTTTCAAAATATCTGAAATGTGGTATTGTTGATTGTAGTCCATACACTATAGTTGTAGGAAATGGAACTTCACTTACATTGATGATTTGTGTTAAGTTCCATCATCGCCTAAATTGTGCAGGCTTTTCAGCCTGTGCATCTAGTTTTTCTCCTTGCTAGCTGTGTAAGTAAAATAAAACTGTGGCTCTAGTAAATTCTAATCTAAATGCAATAATGAGTTTTCTTCAGCAATTCCTTTGTTGCCAAGTTCATGGTCAATATTTGTAAATATTCCAAGCAATTGAAATGAACGGATATTTTCTATTTGTTAAATTCAAATTTCTTAATTCCCATGCTTCCCAAACTGTTTCTAGTTTATTAGGTCTGGGGTGGGGCTCAAGAATTTGCATTTCATATAAGTTCCAAGTGATGCTCATGTTGCTTGTTTGGGGACCACACATTGAAAATCATGCATTATGGTTTTCAATTTGCTTTTCTTCTTTTGCAGTTTCTTCACAGTTTCTTGTCAAATGAGAGTTCCTGTTTTCAAATATTGCTAAATATTTACTAATTGTTTTTATATTTTCTAATTTCTACAAATATGAGGAGGGAGAGATTGTAGCATGTGCTCTGCCTATCACGTTGAAAACCTAATTCCCCCAAAGTAGCCCTAAAAAAGGTGAAGTGCTAATTGGTGGTTTTCTTGGTGTTTCTTGTTATTTCCTGGTTATGCCACGCAAGGAGTATTTTTTAAAAAACCAATTTATCTTAAGTTTTTCTCCTCTTTGGTGAATTTCTTTATAGGCATGAATGCTATTCTCCCATTGACCAGTGTTATGATTTTTAGCGCCTTGAAGGAAGACTCAGTTGGAATAAAATTTGATAAGAAAAACAAGTTTTTCTCACTTTTGATTCCAAGGATAGGATGATTTATGCACTCAACAGTGTGAGAACAATATAGAAACCCAGGTATAAAGATTCTAACAGACTCTTTGCCTTAATGTTCCCTTAGGGGACAGTTTCTATGGACTTGATCTTCTGTTAAAACAGATGAACATGTCCAGTCAAGTGGAACAGGGTTTTTTCTGACAACCAGTCTCGGTAACTTTCTGACCGTAGCTTGACACCTATTTTGAATAAACGAACTGCGTTTCCTACCCACACTTGCATAGAAAATACAAAGCTTTCTCATAGAATGGTTTGAATGTTATGAGTAGCCTTAGAGACAACTGGCCCCGCTCTCTAGTCACTCTCAGAATGGCTTAGGAGTGAAGGATGAACTACTTCACCACCTTAGACTACATCACCCAACACCCTAGAATATACATTCAGTTAGCATATACCACCTAACTTTTAACTGGATTATGGCTGATGCCCCTATAAAGCAACTAATTAACCATTTACTTGGGGGCATTTTATCAATGTTAATAATAGCAATTGTAATAATTACATACATTTATTGAATGCTGTTTTCCAGGTACCATGCTAAGTGTTTTTAACTGCGTGTTTCATTTTGCTAGTGATTTCCTTTTGAAGGTTATCTGGAAAGATGTATTATTGTGGGAGTATAGTTTTTGGAGTTTTTATAGAGCTTTCCAATGCCAAAGTTGAGTTTTTGGTAATCCAAAGCCTAGATTTTCTAGAAAGTTGAAAAAGGCAAGGAAAAGGATACTCTCCTAGAGCCTCCAGAAGGAACTCAGGCCTATCAACACCTTGATTTTTATACAGTGGTACCCATGAAGGACTTCTGACCTCCAGGATGATAAGAAAATTAATTTGTGCAGTTTTTTTTTTTTTTTTTTTTTTTTTTTTTTTGTGGTATGCGGGCCTCCCTCTGCTGCGGCCTCTCCCGTTGCGGAGCACAGGCTCCGGACGCGCAGGCTCAGCGGCCATGGCTCACGGGCCCAGCCGCTCCGCGGCATGCGGGATCCTCCCAG
>NC_041224.1:137518846-137527942 GCF_002837175.3 Physeter macrocephalus
AACCCGGTTCCCCTGCATCGGCAGGCGGACGCGCAACCACTGCGCCACCAGGGAAGCCCAATTTGTGCAGTTTTAAGACACCAGGTTTATGGTAATTTGTCACAGCAGCAATAGGAAATTGATACAACCACTCCTGGCTGCGATTTCCTGTCATCTGCACCTGGGATGGGTGTTCCTGCTTGTTCAGTGACTGCAGACCAGCTGTGGCCCAGGGCAACCTGGTGAACTTCTCTGTCTCCAGGCTTCTCCAGTGAGGCTTGAACTCCTGCCTTCCCTTCCAACTCTGTCCTTCTCTAGGTACTCTACCTCAGGCCTGAGGTATTCTTTAGAGTTATTTTTACCCTGTTAGAGGTCATCCCCTGGTATAATTAATAATTCTTTATATTAAACTTTACCTGTTCAAATTTTGTGGGTTTTTGTGTCTTGATCGGACCTTAACTGATAGACCCTCTAATCAAACATCCTCTCCCAGATTTTCTTCCTCACTGCCCTGTGCTTTTTCCCCACTGACCCAATCTCCTTGCTTTCTTCCCACCTGAATCTTTCCACTTCTCCCTCTGGAAGTCCTTTCCTTTGGAAAACTGATATCCCCTCAAACGTTCTTTAAAAAAAAAAAAAAAAATCTACGCCCTTAAATCTTATTCTATCTAGAAATATTGTGTCTCCTCTTTGCTGTCAACCATATGCCTCCTAGTCATTCCTCCCCATTTGTTAAAAACTGGCATCCACCTTGTAGCTTTCTCTCCAGTACAAGTTCCACAACCATCACAGGTGATTTGAACGTCCATGTGGATATTTCGCTCAGCCTTCTAGGCTTACAGTTTTTAGACCTTGACTCCTGTAGAGTTTCTTATGGCTGCTGTAACAATTTACCATGAATTTAGTGGCTTAAAAACAGCACAAGTTTATTCCCTTACAGTTCTGGAGGCTTGAAGTCCAAAATCGATGTCAGTGCACTACAGTCAAGGTGTCAGCAGGAGTGCTTCCCTCTGGAGGCTCTTGAGGAGAATCTCTTCCCTTGTCTTTTTTTTTTTTTTTTAAATAAAATTTATTTATTTATTTATGGCTGTGTTGGGTCTTTGTTGCTGCGTGCAGGCTTTCTCTACTTGTGGTGAGCGGGGGCTACTCTTCATTGTGGTGCGCGGGCTTCTCACTGCGGTGGCTTCTCTTGTTGTGGAGCACGGGCTCTAGACGCGTGGGCTTCAGTAGTTGTCGTACGCAGGCTCAGTAGTTGTGGCTCGTGGGCTGTAGAATGCAGGCTCGGTAGTTGTGGCACACGGGCTTAGTTGCTCCGCGCCATGTGGGACCTTCCCAGACCAGGGCTTGAACCCATGTCCCCTGCACTGGCAGGCGGATTCTTAACCACTGCACCAGCAGGGAAGTCCCTCCCTTGTCTTCTCTAGCTTCTGGAGGCCTCCTGTATTCCTCAGCTGGTGAGCCCTTCCTTATCTCACTCCAACCTCCTGCTTCTGTTGTCACACCTCCTAATTCCATTTTTGGTCTTCTTGCCTTCCTCTTAAGGAGGGATCCTTGTGATTATACATAAAGCCCACCTTGATAATTGAAGATAATTTTCCTACCTCAAGATTTTTAAAATAATCACATCTGCAAGTTCGCCTTACCATGTAACATAACATATGCCAAGCTTCTGGGGATTAGGATGTGGCTATCTTTTGGGGGGCCATGATTCAGACTACTGCAACTCCAAAGACCTTTGTCTCTTTCATACCTAGGAGCACACCTTGAACCTTGTCATTAGCCTCCAGTGTTCCAACCTCTGATACCATCTCCCATCATTCCAGATCCCTCGGCCTCTAAATCCCACAGGTCCTGCCATTTGCCCTTGACAGCCTTTAAAAAAAAAATTATAATACCTATTGATTTCATTCCTTTCGCTATGATTCCACGTATCTATATCTCTTCTGTGAATATACAAAATCCTGTTACCCCTTGTCTCTTACACGTGCTTGGCAAAGAGCTCCAAATCTGTGTCATAGTATATTCAAGTGGAAGCTTATGTAAAGATGAAACTGTCAAGTGGGGCAGGACTCTGCGATATGAGGACTCCGAAAATGGAACATGGGGGGATGGTCCTGCTGCCCTTATTTCCCGCATCCACAGTGATGGCATAATAGGGTTTGAAGTTAGAAATTAGTTGAAAAGGGAATTTTTCAGAGATTGCTGTTATTGTACTGTGAGTCCCACTCTCACCAAGGCGGGTAGAAATTGGAGGGTCGGATCCTTCATCTCCAGTCAAGAGGGAGGGCCTTCAATGGGACCATCTCAAGAGCTTGTAATGCATCCTCCGCATTTGGAAAACAGAGTGGACTGGTGACTGATTCCCTCCTGGAAAATCCAAAGGCTGAGAGATGGTTGCTTTGATGGCAGATTAAAGGAGAGGTGGCCATGCTGGATGGCCCACACTACCCACATTTTTCAGAATACAGGATATGTGGGTGTCTGCCATGGACCAGACACGAGCCGTGTGAGGGAAAAAGCTAGTGGGATTGTCTTGGATTCTGTCCAGAAAAGACCTCAGCAGACAAAAGCTGAAGATACCATCAGAACGCTATGAACGGAGGTAGAAGTAACCAGCAAGTTCCTGCCCTCAAGGCAAGTGCAGGTGAGAGATCTCCAAGGTTGGGAAGGAAGGACTCAGGGTTGGGAGTCACACCAGGGAGCTCAGATCCCAGAGGCAGTGCTGAAGGAGAGCCGTGCAGAAGAGCGCCCGGCGCACACTGTGTGGGCGAGGAGCCTGATCTGCTGTCGAGCGTGGCCACGGGGGCTTATTAGTTACCGCAGTGTGTTGAGCCTTTTAGCACCTTCCCACATACAGCAAAGTCACTTACCCCAGAGGGCTGCGGTGAGAAAAGTGAAGTGTTGGCACGGGCTGAGTCTCGGTAATGGAAATCCTCCCACCCCCCATGGAGAACCAGAGCAGCCCTCAGCACGCAGGCACCAGCATGTGTGCTGGAGTGCATCTGTGGCAGGGGAACTGGGCCCTTGTTGCCAGGAAGCCCATTTAGATTCCTTAAGCACCGTGTCTCAGCCTAATTTACTGGTATATCTTTCTTATTCTTTCTAAACTGGGTTCCAGTGTTGGGATTATCTACAGATCTCAACATGAACAGCATCTTGGTATTGGGCACATCAAGGTTTTAAGCCCGTTCCTTCTTGGCTTCATTTCTAGGGTGGTTTCTGTTTGTTTGCTTACTTGCCAGCTTTTGGGGTAGGAATAAGGGCACTTTCCTAAAAATATGGGTATGCTACAGTATGTTTACAGAGGATGTGTGACTTTTATTCATTCAACAAGTTTTTACTGTACATCTTCTAGGAACCAGGCAGAAGTTCCGGGGCTGGGACACAGCAGAGAATAAGAGACCTGATGGTGTCTCTACAGAGCCCATGGGGCCACGGGGGGTTACAGGTCATGGAAAAGCCAGTGACAGGCCACTGACCCAGGTCAGGGACGGCTCCCAGGAGGATACAACGTCTCAGCTAAGGCCTAAAGTGGAAGGTACAGGCAGAGAAGGGAATTTAGGGTGGGGAGTGGCAGAGTGGGATGAGGGGGTGGAGCAGGAGGTACAGGAGAGGGTGATGGAGAATTTAGGTGTGTTTCTACCTTCGTCCAAATGGTTCTCCCCTCCTGTTGTTGAGCAGGTACATGGTAATGGTGACGTAACAATTCTGCACATAGAGTTTCACTCTTAAAGCATTTCTGAATGAGAACCAGCACAGCAATCATGGCACTCATTTATGGATTGTGAATTAGGAATCAAGACTTGGCTTAAGCATGTCTTAGTCCATTCAGGCTGCTATAACAAAATACCACAGACTTGGTGGCTTAAAAACAACAGAAACACATTTTTCTCAGTTCTGAGGGCTGGAAGTCTGAGGTCAGGGTGCCAGCATGGTGGGTTGAGGGCCCATTTCCAGGTACAGACTTCTCATTGTGTCTTCACTTGGTGGAAGGGGCAAAGGAACTCTCAAGGGCCTCTTGTATAAGGACACTAATTACATACATGGGGACTCTTCCTCATGACCTAATCACCTCCCAGAGGCTCACCTCCTAATGCTCTCACCTTGGGGCTTAGGTTTCAACATATGAATTTTGGGAGGGCACACTCAGGCCATAGCAAGCATCATATCTGCTTTGAAATGTTCCTGACCATGTGTGGCCTGTCCACCCAAAAGCTATACCCAACCTCTTTCTCCTTTGCTGCCTCCCAATATAGGGGCTGAAAAGCTAGGTACTCACTTTTCTAGCTTCCCTTGTAGCTTAGAGTGGCCATGTAACCCAGATCTGGGCTGTGAACCCTAAGTAGAGGGGCTTCTGGGAAAGCAAAATCTCTCTTGATTAAAAAGAAAAAAAAAAAAGAGCACATGAGCTGGTTCAGCCCTTTGGCCTTTTCCTCTTTTTCCTGCCTTGAATACAGAATGGCTAGAGATGCAGCAGCCATCTTGTGACATGAAGGACAAGCCAAAGAAATTGCAGAAAAGGCCCCCAAATCTTTGAAACTCTTAAGTACCCCTGTAACTTCTCACCTCTGGACTTCTGAGTATGTAGACAGAAACAAAAACAAAAACAATTTGTTTAAACCACTTTAGTTGATTTGCGGCCCAAACCAATCCTGTTACACAATGCTAGGCAGAATCTAATAGTCCTTCCTCTGAGTTTCTGTTTCACATGTTGCACAGTCTTCTATTCTGTTAACACTATTATCTTTGGTTTGTCTGTCTGACTTTCCCAGTACTGTGAGCTCCTTGGGGTCAGAGACTATCTTACGATCTTGGTGACCCCAAAACTACTACAGTGCGTGGCACATAACAGCCGCCTAGTAACACTTTGTTAGATGAGTGAAGCACTGAATGAATAATGTGGTCACGTGGAGGATGGTGTAGGGAAGGAGACAGTAGTGGCCGTGAGACCAGGGAAGAGGTTGTAGTGGTAAGAATCCAGGCGAGAGGTGATGAGAGCGTGAGCTAAAGCAGGACCACGCAGATGAGAGAAAGGATGGATTCAGGGGTTATTTAGGAGATAGAGGGCAAGGGCTTGGGGACGAGAGGGAGGGAGAAGAGGGCTCAAAAATGGATAAGAGCCTCTCAGTACATGGTGGTTTGGGCGTCCACTGGTTCTGTGATCTTGGGTTAGTTACTCAGACATGTCGGCACCTTTGTCATCTGCAAAACGCGGATAACAGTAACTCACTCTTCTTAGGTTTGTTGTGGGAGGTCAATGACTGGCACCTATGAGTTCCTTATAACAGGGCCTGGCACACTGTAGGTGTTCCTAGGGTGTTACTGTCACCATGATTGTCGATATTGGGGCGGGAGAGCAAGAAACTAAGGAGGCTCTTGAGAGAGGTGGAAGTGAGAATGAACAGGGGCGGGGTTCAGGAGGAATGAGGAGGAAGGGCCAGGTAGCTAGCAGAGTGACTTTAGGATGTTAAACACCTCAGTCTCATCCCCTGGAAAGAAAGGCTTTATTTAAAGTGGGACTGAAACTCATTTAATGATCTCAAGAGGAATGAGATGAGGTACAGGCTGCTTTTATTCAAGACTTGTGTCAACTGGTTATGCTGCTCTGATTATTGTTTTAAACATGTCCCAGGGGGCTTAGGGTAAGAAATGAAGAGTCGAAGATGCTCATTCTTAATGTAAGCTATTCTGGGGCACAGTAGGAGTCTCTAGAGGGTTGGGCCTAACAGATTTTCTGAAACAATTACTGCAACCCAACAGCAAGAATAACATAAGAGGCACCATGTGAGGGCTGTTAGCCTCGAGGCAGTGGAAGATCCTGTGTGATGAGGCAGGATGAGATGGTAGGGGACAAACCACTCAGCTGCTGCAACAAGGGCCATTTATAAGGTTACATGGGAACAAAGCAGACAAAAGCTCTGCTTACTTAATGCCTGTGGGTGTCAAGTGTTTCACACGTTATTTTATTCCCCTGGTTTCCCTGCAAGAGTGAGATATTATTATGTCAATTTTAAGGATGAGAAAACTGAGGACTGAAGAGATTAAGTAACATTTCCAAGATCCACCAACCAGGAAGAGGTAGAACCAGGATTCAAACCAGGTCTGGTCGCCAGGATTTTGCTATTTCCTTTTCAATGTGTTGCAGCTCATGATACTGCTGCTCAGGAAACTTTATTGGGGAACTTTTTGCCTCTGTACTACAGGAGGTGCTTTTCAACTCATACTCATTCTGGAATTTTACTTGCCACCAGAAATGACAGAGTATAAAACCTTTATCATGCCTAAATATGGGCTGAAGGTGGAAGAACCAGGGAGACATAGAGCTAACAGAGAAAAAAAACTTCACACTGCATGTGATGGTTAATTTTATGTGTTGACTGAGCCACAGGTGCATATATCTTTGATCAAACGTTATTCTGAGTGTTTCTGTGAGGGTATTTTTGGATGAGATTAACATTTGAATTGGTAGATTGAGTAAAGCAGACTGCCCTTCCTAATGGGTGGGCTTCATCCAATCAGTTGAAGGCCTGACGAGAACAAAAAGGCTGACCTCTCCCAAGTAATAGAGAATTTCTCCTGCCTGAATGCCTTTGAGCTAGCACATCAGTTTTTCTTGCCTTCACACTTGAACTGATGCATCAGCTCTTCCTGAATCCTGCTGGCCTTCAGACTGGAACTACACCATCAGTATTCCTGGGCCTCCAGCTTGCTGACTCACCTGTCAGCCTCCATAATCACATGGACCAATTTCTTATGATGAATCTCTCTGTGTGTCTGAGTGTGCGAACACACTCTCACACACACACACACACACACACACACACACACCCTCCAGACTCTCTTTCTCTGGAGAGCCCTGAATGAATACACTGTGCAGTGCTGTGCACATATATGCCAACAAGTGGTGGTGAAGCAAGAAAGTAGCTTTCCCTGCAAAATGCAGTAGATAGAGACTATATTTACAGTTATATATGGACTTGGAGCAAATATTACTTACTCCTTGCATTTCGTATTAAGGACTCTGATTCCAGGAAAGGACAGGTCATGGTAGCATGGCATTGATGAGCACTGGATGGGAGAGTAGACAGTTCTCTTACTCAGACCCCAGGGGTACCACCACCAGACTTCCTTCGCAGCCTCTGTGAATGCTCTAATGATCACAGTGTCCACTGACCAGTCTGGAAGTTCTGCCTTCCCCCAGACACAGACATGAAGAGGGAAAGGAGGAAGTCATGTGTCACACAGAACAGTATCTGCATAAAATGCAAAACCAAAGAAAAGGAAGACATTTACTTTAGCCATACCTGGCTAAAGCTGTTCATCAGTTCCTAGCAAGGAGAGACTGGAAGTTAGTATCAGAGTCCACCCCTCTGTAGATTATTTATCTTTTGTTGTGTATAATTCTGATGAACCGTAATGATAGTAATAATAATGGTGAACATTTATTGAATGATTGCTGCGTTCCAGCTGTTGTGCTAAGTACTTTAAGTATATCATCTCATTTAACTTTCACACTAAGTGAAGTAGATTCTCTTATTACCTTATTGTACAGGAGAGAAAAGTGAGACTCAGAGAGACTCATTGACTTGTCCAAGATCACACAGCTATTGAGTGGCCCAATCAAGGCTTCACACAGGCAGTATGATGTACAGCCTACGTTCTTAGCTCCATTCCCTGGGGTGAAGGTGGCCGCTCTCATCTGGTTCTTTTGGCTTCATAAAGTTAAAGATACCCTTCAAGTTCCTGAATGGGGTGGTCCCTACTTGGCAACTGCTGTCAAGATTTTGGTGTCCAGACTGGGCTGATGAGGTGCATAGCTTGCCTATTATATGCTGCCTGAGTCAAGCTGTGCAGGACTGGATATGCCATCTTTTTAGGTGACAGTTCTCACCAACAGTGACATTTGCTGCTTCTTGGGATGTCAGCATTGTAGTTAGATCACTTCCAAGTAACCAGGAATTGGTTCCAAATCCTTTTGTCCCTCAAGCTGTGTGGCCATAGGTGTCTGTCAAGCAGGGATTCCAGCACCTTCTTCATAGGATCATTGTGAGGACTAAAGGATAAACCTGGGTCAAGCATATAACACAGTGCCTGGCACTTAGAAGGGACTCAAGGAATGTTTGTCTCCTAAAGGAAGAGTTATAACTTCTTGGTCCTGCATCCTTAATCCATCGTTACCTAAAACTTGGAGGCATCTTGGGGTTTTTTCAATACACATGAATAGAACCCTTCAGATCAATCTAACAGATGTTTGTTGAGTGCAAATATGATGGGCTCTGATTCCCAAGTGTCCCTGGCTCCTGGGGTGGGTTTGCAGACTGAGTCCTTGCCTTGTTACAGTTCTGTTGGTCCTTGGTGTGGGCTTGCAGGACTGACCGGAAGTTTTGAAGGAACTGAGACCATGATGGCATCTCCTGCTTCCCCTTTAGGGACTGGAGTACAAGATCTCTAGCCTCAATGCAGAGAAGCAAGCACGGGCTTGGCTGTATGCCCGATGTCTCACATCCCAGAGCGTGAATTTTGGAGAGCTTCTTCCTACCGCACGGTAAAAAGAATTCCAGTCCTCTGCACCTTGGAGGTGGCAAGGGTGGCGTTTTCTTCAGCAACAAGAAGGAGGCACCTGAATAAAGAAGTTCCTGTAGTCCCCGATTTCCCTTTTTTTCCCTCCCCGTTTATCTCATAAGACCCCAAAGGACCTGGTGGAGTCTTGACTCCTCCATGGAATGGAGACAGAGGCTAACGCTCGTTCTGAGGGCTGCCTGGGTGACTCCTGTTGTGTCAAAGGTATTTACTCTTCATCCTGACATCTGCTCAGTCCAGGTGCTGGAGCTATTTTTGGCAGCCAACTACGGGAATTACTTCCCATCATCCCCAAAGCTATCTCATGAGCCTATAATTGCTCTGAACTTGTGTGTGTGTGTGTCTGATTATAAGTCTGATTTAGCGTCTTAAAGTGCTCCCTATGGACTTTTTTTTTTTTTTTTTTCCGGTACGCGGGCCCCTCACTGTTGTGGCCTCTCCCATTGCGGAGCACAGGCTCCGGACGCGCAGGCTCAGCGGCCATGGCTCACGGGCCCAGCCGCTCCGCGGCATGTGGGATCTTCCCGGACCGGGGCA
>NC_041224.1:137527956-137558374 GCF_002837175.3 Physeter macrocephalus
CGTGTCCCCTGCATCGGCAGGCGGACTCTCAATCACTGCGCCACCAGGGAAGCCCCCTATGGACTTTTCTGCCCTTCCTCATGACCACTGGTTCCTCTTTATCCACCAGGGGCTAAAGTCTTTGAGGAAGAGAATCCATTCTGAACACAGCCTGGTCTGAACATGCTCTTCTTGTTGTGCTGGGCTCCCTGGGTGCCCAGAGCTGGGCAGATACACTCTCACAGAAGCCAAGGGAGCACCAGGAAAGGGCATCCTCTGGGTTTGTACATGGCTCTGGGCTTGAGACCAAAGCTGAGGGATGGCAGGACTCTTGCAATGTCAAGGCTCTTCTCCTTTAGATGTGAACTGTAAGCCAGGTTAAAAAGGGAGAAACAACTGGAAGATAAGGAAAATTGAGCAAAAGAAAATAGATTTAAGCAGTTATAGTGACATGTTTTTCATTAAGATGCCTCCCAGCAGGTTCAGAAACCATAAATGGGTTTCTGAGGCAGTGAAAACCCCTCCT
Organism: Physeter macrocephalus; assembly: GCF_002837175.3. Lineage (NCBI taxonomy): Eukaryota > Metazoa > Chordata > Mammalia > Artiodactyla > Physeteridae > Physeter > Physeter macrocephalus. The sequence goes on from NC_041224.1 coordinate 137,528,462, forward strand.
CAGAGATGCTCTTAGCAGCAGCCATATCATTTTTACAGGCCTTATCTGTGCACCTGACTCAATGCTCAAGCCTGCAAAAATATGACTCATTGAGTCCTTATTGCATCTCTGTGATACTTGCAGTCTCCCCCTCCCCCACTTTCACACGAATGGAGATGGAGGCACAGAGTTTAAGCCCCTGGCTGGACATCACAAAGGGATGCATGGCAGCGCCAGGCTTCAAGTGCAGGTCTCACTCCAAACCCCTAGGTTTTGATTAATAGGTTCCCAAGCAATGTCAGCTTGAGACGATTTACTGGTGGAATACACCTTGCCTGTTTCACGGGCCTGTTGTCAGGATACAGAAAAGCATTTTGAGGACCTGCAATATTGTACAAGTATAAAGAGGCATTATAATTATTATAATTGGTTCATTTAAATTTTCAACTCTACCAGTGGATTCTTAGTGCACATCTCAAATGCAGTCGCTAGGGGGCGGCAATAGATAGTGCATACAAGCAAACTTCGTCTCCGAAGGGAAGTGTATTTTTCTTGTAAATGATGCTCAGGGATTTAAAACAGAAAAGCAAAGGCCTGTATTAGGCACTGGCTGCCATTCTCATCCAGACTTGATCTTGTGCTTTTGTTGAAGTGTTTCCATGAAGGCATCTTAGTCTCTCATGAATACTTTTGAATAGTGGGTGTTGCCCAACAAATGAATGGAAGAGACTAAAGGCTAAGCATTGACTCTCACTGTTCTCTGGCTTCTTGCCTTGTTCCTCTGTGATCACTTCTGTTTTCCTTGAGGTTCAGTTTCCCCTTTCTTTTCTCCACTGCATTTCTCTGCAGACCATGTTTGTTGGCAGAGCTAGTAAGGCATGTTCCTGACCATTCCCATCCATTTAATTCTGCTCCTGTGGGCTTGTCTGTTTGTTTATTGCATGCAGACCCTTCTCTGGCTATTTCTTTTCTTTTTTTTTTCTTTTGCGGTACACGGGCCTCTCACTGTTGTGGCCTCTCCCGTTGCGGAGCACAGGCTCCGGACGCGCAGGTTCAGCGGCCATGGCTCACGGGCCCAGCCGCTCCGCGCCATGTGGGATCCTCCTGGGCAGACCCTTCTCTGGCTATTTCTTTTCTTTTTTTTTTCTTTTGCGGTACACGGGCCTCTCACTGTTGTGGCCTCTCCCGTTGCGGAGCACAGGCTCCGGACGCGCAGGTTCAGCGGCCATGGCTCACGGGCCCAGCCGCTCCGCGGCATGTGGGATCCTCCTGGACCGGGGCACGAACCCGTGTCCCCTGCATCAGCAGGCGGACTCTCAACCACTGCGCCACCAGGGAAGCCCCTTTCTCTGGCTATTTCTAGTTCATTGTCATCCTTGTGTTTCTTCCTCCATTCTTCTAGAATTCTTCATTTCCCTTTTGGAAAGGGAAGAATGTTTGGACTAGGAGTTCAAGCCCTATGAATACCACTCACTAGCTAGTGACCTTGAGACATAGCAGAACGCCACTGAGCCTTTGCTTCCAAGTCTACCATTCAGGTATAGCACTATTTACTTTGTAACCCACGTTAATCTTGCTCTTGCCTCTGCTGTTCATGCAGAATTATCCAAATAGTCCGTCTTCTCTCCCACTTCAAGTATTTCTGGGAGTCAGTCCCCAGGTACGCATGAAGAAGTCTCCACCTGTGGTGTCTGCTCTGTTCTGCCAGGTGGAGATTCTTCGTGGCTTCCCTAGAACCAGAGTCCCTACATGGGACTCTGTTGCCAAAAAGAAGAGGCTTACCTTGTGTTACTACCTGCTAGAAGGAGCCCAGAGTAGTGCTGCTTGAACTTCCCAGTGTCACAGAGTTCAGCGTCCTGTCAGTTGCCTCTCTCACCTTCAGGACTGGCCGGAGGGGGATTCACAGAATAGCCTCTCTCCCCACCCCCATCCCACTCATCTTGTGAACGTCTACTCTCCTTTAACAGCCACGGGCCAATCAGTGGTGATCAACTCCCCTCCCTTAAGACGAGTCCCACATCCTTCTGAAAATGGGCTATTTGCCAGGCCTGACCTAATATTTTTGAACCTATCAGGGGACATATCCCGAATTCTTTCCAAGAGACTTCTCATGCACATCAACTACCGCAAAGTCTGTCCCTATGGCTCCTGACCCACAGTGGTGGACATGGAAGCTCTGGCTGAAGATGTGATCTCTGTTTTGACTGAAAAGAACTGCCACTGGGACCGTAACTATCCTCTTGCCTATTTCTTCCTGGTCTTCTTCCTTCTTCCACATTTCCCTCGATCTCTTTCATTCTAAATACCACTGTAATGTGTTAAAAACTGAAAGGGCCACGTCAAAAGGACACCGAATTTGCTTGAAGGGGCTCCCCTAACCAGATTTGGGGCAACTTGAACATCAAAATTAATAATGATAGTAATAATGGCAGTAATGGATAATAACACATTGCATTAAAAAAAGAATCTCCCGGGCTTCCCTGGTGGCGCAGTGGTTGGGAGTCCGCCTGCCGATGCAGGGGACATGGGTTCGTGCCCCGGTCTGGGAAGATCCCACATGCTGCGGAGGTGCTAGGCCCGTGCACCATGGCCGCTGAGCCTGTGCGTCCGGAGCCTGTGCTACGCAACGGGAGAGGCCCCAACAGTGAGAGGCCCGCGTACCGCAAAAAAAAAAAAAAAAAAAAAGAATCTCCCAGTCTACATTTATACTGAGTAAAAGAGGGAAGGGAGAAGAAAAAGCCCTTCTTTGTAGAAGAATGTCAATAAATATGGAGGAATGATACAATTACAAAACCATCGTTTTTCAACCACCACAGTAATAACTAATTCAGGTATGAATTTTTTAATGGATGCTAAAACCACTGGGTGAAAGTTGATGGGGCAGGGGATATTCACACAGTCTCCAAGTTTCATCCCCTAGGTTACTTATTAATTACAATGGGGAAAATGTACTTTATGAAGGAGAAATCTGGCAGACACCACCTTAACTAAGTGATCAAAATTAACATCACCAATAATGGATAAATAGACATAAAGGCCTCTGGTGTGACACCTGAGGACACAACGCAACCTGTGTGGGATTCTTGCCAAAAATATTGAGCCTGAATCTAATCAAGAAGAAACTATCAAACATATCCAAATCTGGGGACATTTTATAAAAGTACTGGCCTGGATTCTTCAAAAATTCAATGTCATAAAAGATAAAATGTCTGGGAACTATCCCAGATTAAAGGAGAGTAACAAGACATTTCAACTAAATGCAATGTGTGACCCTTGACTGGATCCTGGATATTGGGAAAAATAAACCTCTAAAGGACAGCTTTAGGACAATTGAGGAAATTTGATTATGGATGGTAATAGTATCACATCAATGTTAGAAATCATAATTTGTATAAAAAAGAAAAAAATGAAATAAAATATCATTCATTATTTATGCACGTGAGTCTGTGTTTTTCTAAAATCCTGCAAATTTTATGGGCTGGTAAATATTCCCATGATCCTTACTTGCTCCTTTTGTGATCTTCTCTTTCCATTTTCTTTCTTTTATTTCTCAGTGAGAGGGCTCTCACAAAGAAGAGGGAAAATGATCAAGAAATGGCGGTTTGAAGGGCACCATTATTAGTGGGTATTTCCTTTTGGGACAACTGTGGGAGAGCCACAGCTCTCCACAAATGGGGCCATTTCTGTTTTTATTGGACAAAGCGTTGGTTTGGGGAAAGACATTTTGACTTCCTTTGGGTTCTAAAACTTTGCTTATTTGAAATATACAGTATTTCCTTTCCTTGCTTGTTCTAGCTCAATACCCAGGGCAGAAGACGAACCAGCGAGGCTCCATAAATGGGTCATCTGGATCATGGAGCTCCTTGGACTACACCAGGGGCAGTGAAGCCTGCAGTTCTTGCCAAGAGGAAAAACATTGTTGCCATTTGAAAATTATTATCATTATTATTTTGCTACTATTACTGTTGTTTTTTGAGTTACAAAAGTAAAAACAAAACAAAACAAACAAAAAAACAAACCTGACAGAGCATAAGGTTGACTTCATAAACAATAACATTGGAAAGAATGAATAAATTATGTAAGGACAGGATTTCCTGTCAAATACAAACCTTTTCTTGGCTTTGGAGAAGTTTTTTTGGTTTTGGTTTTTGAGTTAGGAGATAAGTTGAATTTGATGTCAGGAGTATTTCAGAGAAAGGCTCACACCATCAGAACCAAGCCCCAGCTTGGAGGAATGTTGATGGAAACCCCAGTTAAGTCTGGATGACCCCGGAGCACAGGTGACCTGTGTTTCCTTGCCCGTGGTGTTGCCCAAGGACCCACAGAGGTAGAGAAGGCACATGGGGCCAGGGGACAGCCACGGGGCCCTGAGGGCAGCTTCATGGAGTCCTGGCACCTCATCTTACTGCAAAGAGAATACCCAACTATCCTGGGCCCCTGGAAGGGCAGGAGGGGCTGAGAGAGGCCCAGAGTGGGGCTGGGGAAGACACGTACATGGACACTTAATTTGACAAGAGTGTTTGCTACCATCAGCAGAACAGGGGCTCAGATACAGAAATTAAATTGGTTTGTATAAAATTAATGTTATACCTTGACAGTCTGAATCAGAGGCTCTGAAATTTGCATGGCTATACCTATTGACATTTTGTTGGGTTTAACTGGGGCCTGAACAAACTGCTGTTACCAAAAGCAGACGGTATCTAAACTTGCCTTGCTTGTTTTATTTCGGATTAAAAGTTTCCCAGCACTGTGAGGCCAGGCCCTTTATTTTAGCCTCCTTCTCCTTCCTGGTCCATCTGGGATTCCTGACGCAGAAGGGCTCGCGATGGATTGCGGTGGATCTTCCTCCACCTTCCGGGGGCTCCCTCCCCAACCTCAGTCCGCACCGGGCGCCAGCCCGAGAATGCGCAGTTCCTCAGCAGCAGGAGGTTCTCTTTCACCGCAGGCGGCGGGAGCTCTTGAGGCAGTTTTTCCTTCAGCCAATCAGGTCACTTCCCCGGCTGACGGGAGGGTCAGCCTGCAAAGCAGATGGTGGAGCGCGCAGCGGGGAGGGGCACCGCCAGCTGCCTCGTGCTCTCCCCCGCGCCTTGTGCTGGCTCTACCCTAGGAAGGGCCGGGCTGGGAGGCCGCCAGCCCCGGAAAGCCACCGCTGGGGGCTTTTGGTAGTTGTGAAGGAATCACGCAGGTGAGTGTGACCTTTGGGCGCCCAAGGAAGTTGCGTGGAAATCTGTAGCTTTAGGAGCATCGAGGAAATTGCACTTCTGTTTGTTTCTGAGGCTTTGAGTTTCAAATGTCGAGTAATAAACTGGCCATTACACGAGAGACTCACTGTCCTAGGAAACAGAATGCCTCGTTTGGGGAAGAGAAAATGGGGGTGCGTTGGCTCCTACATCCCCAGAAGAGTGTTGGCTGATACCCAGTGGCTCGCGGATGGTTTGGGCGGGGAGCTGGCCTTTGGAGGCTGCAGCGTCTGAGGAGTGATTTTTCTAGAACCCTTATTCCGACTCGACTCCTCCTCCTCAGCACTCTGCGGCCCAGCACTCCAGATGGTGACAGCTGGGTCCTGCAGGGCTGTGCTCACCTTTAATGAAGCCGGCAGCCCTCTCCAGACACAAAACATGGAAGGGTCAGAGCTCAGCCTGCCACCTACCCTAGGAAGGGTGCTGGGTGCGGGACGCAAGCCAGAGAGAGGCCAGTTACCTTATCTGGAAAAATGGGACTGTGATAGGGCAGATCAAAGGAGGAAAGCTTGATAGGAAAGGAGATAGAAGATGCAGCTTGTTATAAAGGATGTTCACATGACTGCAATACAACGGAGCAGGGAAAAAAACAAGTTGATTCAGGAGGAATAAACAGGTTTTGTAAGTGATGAGATCAAATGAGTCACAATTTACCTCCCGACGTTTTGGCAGCGAGGACAAAAAAATGAAATAATGGGCAAGGGAATTTCTAACTATTAAAAGCTAATATTTCATGCCTTCTAGGTATCAGGTACTGTTTAGGCACTTGCCAGGGAATGTTTCGCTTCACGCTCCCAACAGCTCCGTGAGGGCGTCCTAACCTTATGTCCATTTTTACATATGAGAGAACAGAGAGAGAGGTTACATAACTAGGAGGTGGTGGCCCCAGTTACTCTAGGCTGTCTCCCTCCAGAGCCCAACCTAAAACCCTCAGCCTAATGCTGTGCTGCCTCAATGTACGGGAAAGGGGATGTATAGTTCTTTTTGGCTTTTTGATATGCATCATCAAGCCAAGAACTAGAGTGGAATCCCACAATCACCCAATGGGCCAAACCTGATCTCATCCGGTTACTAATATGTTTGTGGATGGAAGTGGAAAGCCTGTCTCAGGGAGCAGGTGCAAAGAGGCATTAGGCATCTTCCCTTCCAGAAGGTCACCTAGAGAGGCAGAGGGGCAGGGAGCCCGGCTTCACATTAGGCTTCCTAAACTCCAGATTCTGCCAGTTCCAGTGATGCGCTCAGAATTGACGACAGCTACATTGAAAATCAGGAGCAAGGGGAAGCAGTTTCCTTTAACTAAAGATCATGTCAGTTTATGGCCACATCTCAGGTGCCCCCATTCTCTTGGCCTCCCCTGCCTCCTGGATGCAGCTGCTTACTCTTCTCAGGGGTTGCAGTGTGGGTCAACTCTGGCAAGGCTCTGGTGCGGTTCTGATGCCCAGAGGCTCTGCCTCCTCCCAGCGCCTCTGGATGTGAATGAGCGTCATGGCACTTGGTGGGGGCAGAGCTGTTTGATGCAACACAGAAATGCAGGGGAGTTAAATGGGCCACATCTTGGCCAACAAGACTGGAGATGGGTAAATTCCCTCTCCATTCTTCCCTTTGATGGACAGTCCTGAGGTACATTTTTTTTCTCTTTATAGCTTGACCAGAGATGTCCTGCTGCGGCCAAGCAGGTACACCCGTTGTGCAAGGGCTGCATCTCTTTAACACTTGTTGGGAAGCAGTGGACAGCACAGTAAGACATCAACATGCATTTACTTTCCATCCTTTCCTGACTGACCCTCCTTTCCCCTCATTTTCACTGCCCTGGCATTGTATTGCCTGAGTAAAGCTTTAGCCCTTAATCCTTGCCTAAGAAATCTAGGCTAAGAGGAATCTTACGTGGGCTTCAGAGTAAAGCGAAGTTCCCTCTGAACTTTTCCTCTAGGTCACTGTCCTGTACCATTCAGTTTTAAGGAAAGTTGACTGTCCATGGACCAGACTTCCAAGAACTAGAGCCTGGTGGCTCTGGTGTAGGAGATGTAGGCTCTGCTCAGAGAGCCTGACCCCCGGTATCTCCATGGTAAGTTTGATTGGGATGGGGCATTCATAACCAGAGTACTGTGACATCTGCCACCATCTTTCATTTCCTTGCTGCTTACCTGGTCCGCCTTGTTGGCCCCATCTTCTCTCTTTTGTCTCTCACTGGTGGGTATGCCCTCAGCCTTCAAACCTTATTGTACTGAGATGATCCAAACTCCTCTGACTGAGCCATATGCCTTTCCTTCCTAATAAGCTAAATGATGGCTCGGCCCCCCAAGGAATGAAAATCTGTTGCAGATTAGTGATATTAGAAAGTTACTGCTATGACTCTCCATTCTAATCACTCTGAACAAGCTCCCTTGCTCTGATGTGACTGCCAAATTCTTGTGGGGCTCTTCACAGATGGATTCTAGACATCTGAACATTTTGTTGGCAAACAGAAATAAGAACTGGAACTTTTTCCCACACTGGACTAAGGAAACGCTAAGAGTCAGAAGTTCTGGTTTCCTATGACAATGCCACCTCCTCTAGCTAGTCGCCTGGTCATCTGTCGGCCCCTGGCTGTGGAGAAGTCTCACTCTGAGAAACCATGTGGTCACTAGAGACACATATTTCAGATCCCTCTGTATTGGCTGTTACACAACAATGACATAACCTAAGATTTCATGAGCTAATAAATCTCTAAAAATTCACTTTAAGACTTTGGGGTTTATAAAATGTCCCCAAATTCTTCTGTAGCTATCATAATGAAAACATCAGAGCAAAGCCACGCCATAGCAAAGTTGCTGAACTTCCATTCCAAGCTAATGATGAGTGGACACCTTGGTAATATCACTATGAAAGAATCTGCCGTATTTGGGGAGAGAAAGGATAAGGACTAGTTTATGACTTCAGAGTCCTGGATCAGATTGGAGAGAAGATGGAGGAAGGTCTTCGGGGGTCAGAGAAAGCAACCCAACAGTGCATAACCCACATAACTCTGTCCTTTTCTGCCTCTAAATCTTCAGGTAGATGCTCTGAGGCAGAGAGGCGCATTGTGGAGCTTCTGGAGGCACTGCTTGGAGGAAAGGTCATTTAAACTGGCCCTCCCTGGGCTCTTCAAAGAAGCTCCATTGGGCATACCATGTCTTGGGCCTATGGCCTAAGAAGTAGTAGTTACCTGGGCCTGCTCTGAAAGGAGCTCATCAGTGGAAAAGCATTAGGGGTGATGAAAGGCAGGGAACTTGGGTAAAGGTAAGGCAGCGAGATGTCCCAGGATGTCCAAAGAAGAGGCACTGGAGTGTCTGCATGGAAGAGCCGTTCAGGTCCAGGAGCCAGAAGTAGGCTGGGTGTTCGGAGACCCCATTGCCCAAACCTTGGGTCTCTTTCTCCATCCACCATCCACTCTGTGTCCCATTCTCCTCTCTGGCTAGTGAGACCTGCCCCCCTACTCTTGTCTGGTCCCTAGGAGATAGAACAGGTTAGGGGGCCTCATAGAAGGGTCCCACATGGCGGCTTCTAGGATCCACATCACGCCTTTAGATGCAGGGGTCTGGATGCTTCCCAGAAGAGCTTTCTGCTCTTCTACCTTGGGTACCCTTTCTTGCTTAATGCATGAACATCAGAACAGCACAGGCTCATTTCACATCAGGCTGTGTGTGTCGCAGGCACAAGGAGGATGAAAACAGGCTGCTGCATTTGGAGTCAAAGACTTTTTGCTATAGGGCTCTTTTGGAATCAATAGACCTTTAAACAGAGATCTTTCCCCAGCATTTTCTTCGTTGTGTCTTTGGTGCCAGGGTGTCTGACTGATGTTTTGTCTGGGAATGCATTCAGATTGGACTACCCATGATTCAGCCCTGGGGTCTTGTTTCTCTCTCTCTCTCTCTCTCTCTCTCTCTCTCTCTCTCTCTCTCTCTCTCGACTCAGCGGGACAGTGAGTTGATAGGTCACCACAGGCCTTCTGAGTGCAGATACGGCCTCTACTCAGCTCCTTTTGTCTCTTAACTTCCTTCAGTCTGCATGAACCTTTCAATAGCTGGGTTGGACCATTCGCATGCAGAGGGCTGGGTAAATTCCCATGAAGCAAGTTAATAATATAGCATTTCCATGGTGGCATAGTGCTGCTGTTTTGCTGTTGTTTTTAACTTGTTTTATTCATATCTCTTTTCCCCTACATGGCTTTTTTTTTCCCTCAGATGATCAAGTAGGGGCTCTATTAGGCTGTTGAGGCACTCAGGGTTGCTGGTTCTTCCTGGAGTTCTGAGGGGTAACTACTGTTCACTGTTGAGAAAGGAAAATACTTTACCCTGGAAACCCAGAGCACTGATACACACATAGCTGCTTCTCTTGGATGAGGCACGCTACATACTGATTTTATTTTTCTGATAACCTGGGCATCTTCTAGAATAGTGGTTTTTAAATTTTTTAAGGAACCAGAACCCTCCTCAAGTGAAAAACCATATCTCTGATATAACAGATAAAGCAGAAACCATGGCTCTGGAGGTGGGAGAGATGCTTCACCCTGTTGACCTTCACTTCCCTGCTTCCTGTCTTGGAGGAGCCCCTCCGTGAAACCCTGGTGCTCTGTGGAACAGTGGAAAACTACTATGCTAGCAAGAAGTGTGACGTGATCTGTTTTGGTGCTGATTGGCAAGACCACAGTACCGTCAGTAGTTTGAAAAGTAAACATTTTTGGATATCAAAGGTACAGGTGCTATGGTGCCTATATAAGGCCATTTGATAGTTAATTCCTGCCTAGAGGAAAATAACAACTTGTGTCTTATAACAAGCACATAGATATGTGCATGGTGGTGGTGCCACGCCCCCAGAAAACACAAAGGTATGAGGAAGGCCACTTGTAGCCTTGTGAGCTGCAAGTCTGCTCAGGACTTAAGCAGAAGTCCTCCATCATTTCTTTTTTTTAACGTTTTAATTTTTATTTTTTTGGCTGTGTTGGGTCTTCGTTGCTGCACGCGAGCTTTGTCTAGTTGCGGTGAGCGGGGGCTACTCTTCGTTGTGGTGTGCAGGCTTCTCATGGCGGGGGCTTCTCTTGTTGTGGAGCACGGGCTGTAGGCACACAGGCTCTGTAGTTGTGGCTCACGGACTGTAGAGTGCAGGCTCAGTAGTTGCGGCGCACGGGCTTAGTTGCTCCGCGGCATGTGGGATCTTCCCAGACCAGGGCTCGAACCTGTGTCCCCTGCATTGGCAGGCAGATTCTTAACCACTGCACCACTAGGGAAGCCCTCCTCCATCATTTCTGAATCAAGGCTCCTTGACAGTCAAAAAGCCAAAGGGCTTCCTTTGGGATTACCTTGACCCTCTGTTGGTACAGTGAAACTGCTCTGTTCTATTTGATTTTAAAGTCACTGATAACAAATTGGTAACTTTTGCTTTAGGGCCTATGTATTTGGATTGACCTCTACTTCCCCAACAAGTTTTCAATGATTGTATGTTTCTGATCCCCGTTGCCGGAGCATGTCATGGACCATTCACCAGCTTGCTGAGGCTAAATCTTTCTCAACAAACACAGCTAAGGACATGTGGAGCAGGTGGAAGTATGTGATCTGAGGGGTACTGACTGACAAGGCCTTGTTTGCCATCCTAACCTACCCTGGCCAACTGCTGTTATTTCCCCTACAACTTCCACTTAGCAATAGTGATCATACACTGTGACCACAGAAATTGTTAGTTGCAGCCCACTTTGTCATGTGAAAGGAAAAAGAACAAGGACTTGGAAATAGCTTGTGAGCTTAGTCTGATAAATTACATCCCATTAATTTCCAAATATTTCTGCAAAATCAGAAAGGGGAACCTTGTAAGTTCTATTAGTTCATTACTGAGTGATTGCTAATTGGTTATGCATTTAAAAACACACAGAGAATTCCATTTAATACTGTTGTCTTTATTTGGAGAGAGATTTGTTTTGTTTGACAGAGCATTAGCTGTGACATTTTGGGGTTAGTGCAGACTACTTGGTTCTCCCTGAAAATTCATGGATATGGAATTTAAAAATTTCTTTTAGCTGAGTATTAAAATAATAGGTACTAAGTCTCTCTCCAATTTATTGGTCCCGTAACACTGAAATAGTACCTGTCAGGACTGAGGGAGCTGGCCTGCTGCTTCCATGGGGTGCCCCCTTCTCCCTGGAGATAAGTGTGAATTCCCTGTCCTTCTTCCACCCTGTGACACTTCCCTAAAGCACTTTGTTCCATGAACTATCTTCCTTGGTTTATAAAAAGGCAGTGGTGCAATGAGGTTCAATATTCAGAATCTGGCATGCATATCTTGTGTTAAGGGGCTGATGAAGTTAAAATAATGAGCTTTGTTTATGTCTGGGATGTTGTTGACTAGCACAGGAAGAACATCAATTTGAATTTTCTTCAATTAATGATGATGAATTTGACATTCATGTGTTTGGTAAATATCAGTTGATCATCTTCTCTGTGCTCTGATCTGCCTCTTTTATTCTTTCTTTACATGTTCAAGAACTTATCTGTTTAATTGTCTGATGCTAGGGAGATGCTGAGTATAATGACGGACAAGAATACAACAGAATGTCTGAATGAACCTACAGTTCTTAGCCCTTGAACTTATGGAGCAATTCCATCAGCCACCATTCCCTTTTGCTGGTAAGCAAGATTTCAAACTAGTGACTGTATATGAATTAGAACCATAGTGGGGAAGCTAAGATGATGGGATTCAGAATAAAATTGTCTGTGCTTGACTGCTGACTACCGCTTACTGTTTAGGATGCCCTGGGCAAGATGCTTCACCTCATGGGGCCTCAGTTCTCTCACCTGCAAAATGGGGTGATATTATCACCTACTTCCTAGTGTTAGTGTGAGGATTAAATGAGAGAATCTTCTAAAAGTTTGTAGAATAGGACCTGGCATGGAGTAAGTTCTTAGTAAATGTTAGCCATTATTATGGTTATTGTTATTGTGATCATTTTTTTATCTCTTTAGCTTTCCTTGGCTATTATGGGAAATACGTGAAGAGTAATCACTGCATATGAATAGAAAGTAACCTTTTGACTTACCTGCTACTTGTCTAAAAGCTTGCTGCCAAAGATGCTCTCTGGGGTGAGGTATATTGTTTTCCCTTCTTGCCCCCATGCACAGTAGGTCAGGCGTAGCAGTGAGGTGGAGATTGCATTGGACGTCAGGAGACACAAGGATGGTTGTTACGCCTTCTTGACTATGGAACAACTTTGGCTGAATTCTTCAATCACCTCCAGGTCATCTTTCCCCATGTACAAAATTGAGCTGTTGGAAACCACAGTAGGTGGCAGTGAGAGCCTTGAGATACGTATGTATTGTGGTTTAATATATATTTTAAAGAATCTTGTGTATAATGTATTGCAAGAGAGTAAAAGCACACTGGGCTCTTTGGAAGTCTTTTAATGTGGTAAGAACCAAGAGCCTATCATTTATTGAGCCCCCAATATGTTCTAGGTTCTGCATATTTATCATCTCATTTATTCTTTATAGCAACTTCATGAGTAAGTTGTATTATTTCCATTTTTCACTTAAGGAATCTGAGCCTCCAAGAGTTTAAATGATGTGTTCAAGTTCACGGGGTTAGTTAGAAGCAGAGAAGGGCTTCAAAGCCACACCTGCCTTAAGCCTTTCCCCTGTGGTGGTCATCAGTGCTGTTTCCTTCCAGCCCAGATCATTTAATTGCCAATGCAAGATTCTCCTTCTGCAGGAGCCATTGGCTGCTCTGTCAGCCTGTGTCCTTGGGTAACTCTGATGAGCAGAATGCCCTGCAGCTTGAGATGGACATGTGGTGTGAGCCTGAAATAACCTTTGTAGTTTTTGGTCATTAAAGTTTTGAGTTTCTTTGTTACTGCAGCATAACCTGGCATACCTTGACTAATACATGCTCCAGTAAGATGATTAACACTGATAGCTAAATTATCTGTAATATTCCTATTTGTCAAGTAGAGGCAGCAGGCTGAATCATCTTGTGTGTGTGTGTGTGTGTCAGGGGCGGGGAGAGTAATGACTAAATGTTTCTAAGTGCTAATAAGGTAGGTCATGGGTTGAAAAGGATCTTTTATCATTTTTTCCAGTGTTTTCTTTCTGATCAACTTCTTTTCCCTCTCACCTTTTTTTCCTCTACCTTCTACCGCTTTCATTTTTTTTCCTTTGGGTCTCCTTTTAGTCTCTATACAGATCTAATGCCTAGTACCTAGTAGCACTCAAATGTTTTCTAAAGTGGGAGGAAATATTCAGAATCCAGGAAAGCAGTGTTGAATTCCACATTCTCTTCTTTTTGTTGGCAATTTGGTTAAAAAAATGTATAAGGAGTTTACCTTTACCTTTAACTAAACAAAGCAATCATAAGGCTCAGTTTCTTAGTTTTCACATATCTTCAATGTTCTTTTCACCTCCCATTTCTCTTGGTATTGTATCTATGTGGCCTAAGGAGGACTCTTGGCTAGGATGCTTGTGCAAGCAGATTGAATTTATTTCTGGCTGAGCCCATCCCTGTCTGTCACCCAATTATCATCAATAAATATTTAAATATCAGGCCAGCAGCCCTTGAATGGAGCCCTGGGTATCAGGCCTCTGTGAATCCCAGCTGATCATTATTAATTCAATGAATGTAGTTGTAAATTAGCTAAGAATATACAATGGAAGCAAATACACGTACTCTTGTCAATGTGGGCTCACTTCATTGAAAGATGTTTTAAATTTGCTTTTGCCTCACTCCAAGAAGATATGAGATGCAATTTGCTTCAAACTAAATGCTCCCTTAGTGTCTTGTCCAGATATTAAACAAGAATAAGGCAGGTTGGAAGAGCCATCTCTAAAATGTATTGCTCTGAAGGACTTAGAGGTTTGCAGGGTCACTTTTTGAGCTAATGTGAATTGGCAGGCAAAATACTTTCCACTGAGATGAATTATGTGCTCAGGGTTACCTAGTTTTTAAATCTGAGTTAGACAGAGAAGTCAGAAGTAGATAAAAATGAAATGACCCATTATCAAATAATCAATGAAAAAGCTGCACTCCTGCAATGTTTCTGGATCAATATACAAGTTACCTTTCAGATAGATGAATTATTCTTGTGTAGTTCAGAGCGGATCAAAGCCTACTTCCAGCCAGATGTCCCAAATGCCATTGTGTGTGAAAGCAGAGAAAGAAGGCATTAACCCACCAGGCACAAAAATATGGGTCCTCTCCGTTCAGCAGCTTTTCTAAACAGTGCCCAATGAGAGTATTCTTGGGAACATCATCCAGATCCAGAGGCACAAGCTGTTGAAGGTTTAGTGGATAGTGTAGATAAGGCTCTGAAGAAAGGGCATGTTCATTCTTCGAGGGCAGGAGTATAAATTGGCAAAGACTTTCTAAAAAGCAATTTCACAGTACTTATCAGAATTTAAATTTCTATGCTCTTTGACCTGGCGATCCAATTCTAAGAATTTATCCTAAAATGTAGTTACATATGTATAAAAAATATTTGTATAAGGATGTTTCTTTGTTGTGATAGTAAACACATAACACATCTTACAAATGCCCATCAAAGAGGGAATAGTTAAGTAAATTGTAATCTATAAATACTGTTGAATATTATCAGCCATTAAGAAAATGAGGTTTAAGTATATATGTGCTGACATATGACATTGGAGAAGTTATTTAACCTATCACTGCTTGAGTTTTCTTATTTGTAAAGTGAGTATAATATTTAATAAGTATTAGTTGAGTGACAGACTAAATGAATATATTTGTGTGTGTATGTATATGTATGTGGTACATATGCAATTTTTTTATTTTTGGAGACACTAAAATTTAGAAAAGTAACTCAGAAATCCAGTAGATAGAGCTAAGTTTAGAATCCTACGACCCTCATCCAGGAGTGGGAGGTGGGAGATGGGGAGACATATGAGGAAGGAAAATAGTCTTTATTGAAAATACACACTATGCTAGGCTATCTGCTACATACTTTACATAATCATATCATTTAATTCTTACAATCATCTGAAGTAGGTATTATTATATCCATTTTACAGGTGAGAAAATAAGGCTCAGAGAAACTTACCCAAGGTCATACAGTTGTGAGTAGCAGAGCTAAGCTTCCAGTGTCAAAGCTGTGCTTCCCACCACCTCCTTCCATGCTGAGACCGTATCTTACTCATCCCTGGATATTCAGTGTCTAGCATAGAGCCTGACCCCATAATGCTTGTTACATTTAATTAAATATTTGCTTAAAAATTGAGGAAACTGACATAGATTTCCCTTTGCTTTATATTGGTTAATAAGTGGGAATAATTATTATGATACTTCTTTGATATATAAGTTTTTCTATACTTATCTTATCCCACCTTTATCAGTCACCATAGGCTCAGTTATGCTGTGGTAACAAATAACTCCAAAAATCTCAGTGGACTGCTTTGTTACACGCACTGCGTGGATTAACTGCTGCTCTGCTCCATGTTGCCTTCATTTCAGGACCCAGGCTGAAGAAGCAGCTCTTTCCTGGACATTGTGAGTCTCATGGGAGAGGAGATGAGGGATGGAAGAATCACCTATCCATTAAAGCATCCATTAATGGTCATTAAAGCTTCTGCACAGAAGTAGCACATGCCACTTCTACTCACATTTCATTGGTTAAAGTGAGTCAGATGGACAGACATGAACACAATAGGGTGGGAAGAGTATAATCTTCCCATAGGGATAGTCTCTGTTGGGTGGGCCCATTTAGGTGCTCCTTGTAAGAGGAGCAGCTGATATTTTGAAGAGTAATGCAATATACCCCACTACTCTATTGCAAAATAAATTTTAAGCCCCTTAAAATAGATACTGTGTTTTATACTTCTGTTTAGCTTATATATGTAGAATGGAACTTTTACTCTTGTAATTCTAGTGTTTTCTTCACTAGATAGTAAAATGGGAGTCAGTCTTATCCAAATACAGCAGTTCTCAAAATGTGTTGAGGGAACCCTAATAGTCCCTGAGACACTCTCAGGGGGGTCTGTGAAGACAAAACGATTTTAATAATAATACTAAGTTGTTATCTCCTTTTTATTTTTAACATCTTTATTGGAGTATAATTGCTTTACAATGGTGTGTTAGTTTCTGCTTTATAACAAAGTGAATCAGCTATACATATATCCCCATATCTCCTCCCTCTTGCCTCTCCCTCCCTATCTCCTTTTTCCACCCCTCTAGGTGGTCACAGAGCACCGAGCTGATCTCCCTGTGCTATGCAGCTGCTTCCCACTAGCTATCTGTTGCATGTGGGATCTTCCCGGACCAGGGCATGAACCCGTGTCCCCTGCATCGGCAGGCGGATTCTCAACCACTGCGCCATCAGGGAAGCCCTCCCTATCTCCTTTTTTTAACTCTCATTCTCTCATGAGTGTACAGGGGGGTTTTCCAAATGTCATGTAACACGTGACATTGGAACAGATCGAATACAGAAGCAGATATGAGAATCCAGCTATCCAGGCATTAAAGAGATTTGCAAAAATGTATAGTAATACCACTGTCCTCACTAATGTTTTTGTTTTGGAAAACATAGCTGTGTTTGATAAAAATGTTAACATGTATTAGATTTTTTCTTAGTAAGGTTAACAAATAGATATTTAAATTTTTTTCAGCCTTAATTTCTAATATAGCAACGTATTATATTTATCTTTATAATACATCTGAACAATAGCTCTTTGGGGTACTTAATAATTTTGGTAAGAGTATAAAGGCGTTCTGAGAACAATGTGTTTGAGAACTTCCGTCCTAAAATGATGTGGCAGGCCCTGACTATCTCAATGAGAGTATTAGTGGCAAGATCATTAAACACAGTTAAAGTTTCCTTAGCTATAGCGTGGAGCACGGTGGGTTCTTATAAAGACTGTTATTTTTCATAATCATCACCAGTGTTCCATATCTTGTACTTCCTGAAGGAGCAAGATGATTAGTTTGTTAAAGAAGATTGGTTGCATGAATTATTTTCAGCGTTGTAGAAGTTCACAGCTTGATGTTGCATTAGTAATCAATAAGAAAAAGGGTGGTACATAACCCTGAAAAGAAAAATGCTGCTTTGTAATAAGAGGCCCTAGTAATTTAACGTTGTCTTGGAACTTTATCATCTTGTCTCACTAGCTTCAATTCGGAATAATTGAAAACAAGCCACATGTTTACACTAACGAATAATAATAATGAAGAACACTTTGTGGAGAGCCGTATTCAGGCTCTATAGTGTTTTTCACGTGTGAAAGTCTACTTTCACATTTGTGACCAAGCTCAGCCAGTTTTTTTTTTTTTTTATCTTCCCCCTGCTTTGCATTTACACTATGCTAGTACCCTCCTCCCTGAAGAGGTAACTCCCAATAAAAGGACTTTAAATTTATGGGCAGAGTCTTGATCTCTGTTGCAGAATTCTTATCAAATAACTTTGAAAGTTCTGGAAGGACAGTTCTGAAGGGGCATCTGGACATGCACAGTTTTGCACGTATGCATGCATACACGCACATGCATGTTGGAATTTAATGCCAGGAAGAACTTTGTTTCTTCTGAGAAGCCAACAGTGCTGTTTACCCAACAGTGAGAGGTATGTAATGTGCTGCATTTTATTTTCTGCCTTGGCTTCCAGGAAGCTCAGTCCTCACATGATATTTACTTTGGGTGATTTTTATTCTTTTTCACTGCAAATTACTTCCATTTTGGAAGCAGGCACAAGATGTAATAATAAATGAACAACAACAAGTCAGATGCAGGACAGCCTTTAAACATAGGTAGAAGTGGTAACTACAACATTTTGAAGGCTTAGCTAGGACAGAAAGTCCTTCTTGAGTACCATGTATCTGCCACTGTTACATGAAATTCCCTCCATTAGGGTTCCTCCTGTCAGGTAACATATTTGATCTTTAGAAACCTGCTATGTTACAAAGAAAACACGCTCCCAGGAGAGTCATACCTCAGTATTTGGGATGAAACATTGATGAATCAATGAGAGGATGAACTAGAAGAGAACTCAGATATCTTAGCTTTTAGACGTATGTTTTTATTAACCTACACCTCTCAGCTAGTGGGAAACATTTCCAGAGACATAGAGAGAAATTTTCCCCATGAGGGTTATGTAGAGATTTTTTTCCCTTTCAGGTAGGGTTGCCAGATAAAATGCAGGACATATGCAATATACGCTTATACCAGAAAATTATTCATTGCCTATCTGAAATTCAAATTTAACCAGGCGTCCTATATTTTTATTTGCTAAATATGGCAACCCTACTCTTAGGGGAACAATATAGAAACCTTTCTACTGGTAATGTTGCTTGCTAATCACCTTGAAAAGTGATTCATGAACAGACATGTATTTTACTTTTCAGTATATCACAGGGTCAATCTTTATAAGTGGGACTGAGAAGATAACCAATTATGTACAACTTTGTTTCTTTCAAGTTCCTGCTGAGAGGAAGAACTGTTATGTAAACAGGGAAGTGACAAAGCATTTCTCTTCTCCTATGGGCCCCAGCACATGTGAGAGAGCACCCAGAGAATTCTTCCAGCCAGGGTACTGCTGCCACCCATGATGACTCCCTGACAGGGGAAGCTTGGGGACAGAGACAACACGATGCACGTGAAGGAATGGGGGAAACGAACTTCTAACTAATGAGGCTTTAGACTTCACAGAGGGAGGACACTTGCTATTACACACCCAAGCCAGGTTTAAATTTCCAAAGGTGATACTTTTAGCCGTAACGTTTCTGAGGCTTGGGCCAAGTGACTCCTTCATTTTGTGCAGGTGCAGACCTGGATGTAGCTCACAAATGATATTGCCTCTACAAGCCCTCTCGTTCCCCATCCATCTTTTTGTCTTGCCCCACAAAGATGCACTGAGATCTCTCACAAGCCATCCATTGTTACTTTGCCAGGAGGATCCTGACCTTAAGACAAACAATTAAAAATAGCAGTAAAAAAAAAACCAAAACACCCCAAAACCTTCTCTGCCCTTTATGCTGTGAGTGGTTTAGGCTGTTCACTTTGCTTTCATCCTCGGGTTGGTGTGAATTATACGTGCTTTTGTAAACCCAAACTTAAAGCCCAGTATGGCTTCAGATAGCTTCTCACCGCACTCCTTTATGCGGGTTATTTCTCACATAAACTATGGTGATTCTGCTTCCGCAGAGAAGGGCAGTGACTTGCTGAAAGTATTGATTAATTGCAGTCTCATTCACTGGTTTGCTCATTTTACAAACGTTAAAAAAAAATGCATACCTTGTGCCAGGAGCTGTGTGCAAGGCACAGGCGAAACAGATAAATAAAGCACAGTCCATGCCCTCAAGGAGATGACAGGTTAAACAAATATTTGCAATTCAGTGTGGTGAGTCCATAGATGTGCTGCAAAGAGGGGCTGAAATGCTGTCTGTGAGAGGGGGAGGAGAAGGAAGAGTGGTTCAGAGGAGATTTATGAGCTGAAGCCTGAGGGATAAATAGGCATTTTCTAAGTGCAGAGAAGGCAAAATGGGAACAGCATGGGCAAAAGCAAGGATTTCATATAACTTATAAAGTGTTATAACTTGTTCGATGAGAGGCCTCCACAGGCTGAAGATGATCCACTTGGATCCAAAAAGAAAATAGCATAACTTCATACCTGTATTTTTATGAAAAAATTAACTTTGATAATATTCAGTATATGGTTTATAGTTTGGGCATGTGTAATTTATCACGAAGTATAGTGCTCAGCCGGTTGCATGCTCAAAAATGCTTTATCAAAAAGGGATGCTCACGATCAAATTAATTTGGCTACCACTGCTGGAGTGGTAGAACTAGGAATTCAGTTCTTGTCCACTAACTCCTCCTGCAACAGTGCCAACAGGAGTCTAGATAATGATGTTTCTTTTGGTCCAGGGTACCTCAAAATACCCATAGAATGCTTAGAGTGCTTGTTTTTTTTTTTTGTTTTGTTTTTTTTTGTGGTATGCGGGCCTTCCTCTGTTGCGGCCTTTCCCGTTGCGGAGCACAGGCTCCGGACGCGCAGGCTCAGCGGCCATGGCCCACGGGCCCAGCCGCTCCGCGGCATGTGGGATCCTCCCATACCGGGGCGCGAACCCGGTTCCCCTGCATCGGCAGGCGGACGCGCAACCACTGCGCCACCAGGGAGGCCCTAGAGTGCTTGTTAAAGAAGGGCAGATTTCTAGGCCTGTCTCAGATCAATAGAGTCGGCCTCTTTCAGGAATAGAAACAACAGCAACCTGTATGTCTAACAAGCTCCACAGGTGATGCTTATTGCCTTAGTCTGTTCAAGCTGCCATAACAAAATACCACAGGCTTGGTGGCTTAAAACAACAGAAATGTATTTTCTCACAGTTCTGGAGTCTGGAAAATCTAAGATCAGGGTTCCATCAGGGTTTCATTTCCGGTGCAATCTCTCTTCCTGGCTTGTAGATGGCTACCTTCTCCCTGTGTCCTCACATGGTGGAGAGAGCGCTGGTGTTTCCTCCTCTTCTTATTTTTGTTATTGAAGTATAGTTGATGTACAATATTATGTAAGTTACAGGTGTACAATATAGTGATTCACAGTTTATAAGGGTTATACTCCATTTATAGTTTTGATAAAATATTGGCTATATTCCCCCTATTGTACAACATATCTTGTAGCTTATTTTATACCTAATAGTTTGTACCTCCCACTCCCCCACTTGTAACCACTAGTTTGTTCTCTATATCTGTGAGTCTGCTTCTTTTTTATTATATTCCCTAGTTTGCTGTATTTCTTAGAATCCACATATAAGTGATATCATGCAGTATTTGTCTTTCTCCTTCTGACTTATTTTATTTAGAATTATACCCTCCAAGTCCATCCATGTTGCTGCAAGTGGCAAAATTTCACTCTTTTTTATGGCTGAGTATGTGTGTGTGTGTGTGTGTGTGTGTGTGTGTGTGTGTGTGTGTGTAATCTTCTTTATCCATTCATCTGTTGATGAATGCTTAGGTTGCTTCCATTTCTAGGCTATTGTAAATAATGCTGCTATGAACATTAGGGTGTGTGTGTATCTTTTTGAATTAGTGTTTTTGGTGTTTTTGAATATATACCCAGGAGTATCAGTTTTATTGGATCAGGGCTCCACCCTTGTGACCTCATTTAACCTTAATCACCCCCTTAAAGGCCTTATCTCCAGTACAGGGAGGGTTAGGCTTCAACATATGAATCTTGGGGTAACACAGTTCAGTCCATAGCATTTATGTTCACTGAAGTTTGAGGACCACTGCTGTAGTCTAACCAATAAATAAACAGTAAAGCGAGTGATGGTTTCTGAAGTAGGTCCCTTTTTCCTAAGTCTGAACCCAGAGGAAGAGCCAGAGAAATGAGGGATTTCCAGCTCCCACCTTGCCTTCCAGACTAGTGCTGTTCAATTGAAGTGTAATGGAGCCACATTACAAATTGCATATGTAACTTAAAATTTTCTAGTGGCCACATTGAAAAAAAAGTAAAAAGAAAGAGGTGAAATTAATTTAAATATTTAGTTTAATCCAGTATATCCAAAACATTATCAATTCAACATAAAATCAATACATATGATTAGAAATAAGACATTTTACAATTTTTTGTACTAAATTTTTGAAATCCTTTATTATTTTATACTTACACCACATCTCAAGTCAAGCTAGCCAGATTTCAAATGCTCAGTGTCCTCATGTGGCTAGTGACTGCTGTACTGGACAGTCAGTGCTAGAGTATTACAACCTTCAGTTCAGTGCTTTAGGAAGCAGAGCAGACAAGGTGTGCTGTGAACATGCTGTACAAGCAGCATCATTTCTAAAAGAGGCTTTACGATTATGGTGAGTCCTGAAAAGTTTTTAACATGCCTGTCCTCTAACCAGCAGCTTAAGATGTCAAGTTTGAGCAGAGAACAGAAGCCGACGGCTCATCCTAGCAGTTGAAGAAATTGTCACCATTCAGTGTTCTGTTTACCATGTACGTAAGAAGCTACAAGCTGCCAGAGCTGCTTGATGACTGAGACAGGCTGGCTGGATGATAGTTTGCCCTTAAATGAAAACTGAGCTGCATTTGATTTATCACCCTGAGCTGTCACTTCTCACGTCCACTGAACCTTTCCCAAGACCACAATAAATGTCACTTTAAAGGTTCGGCACTGGATTTCAACTGTGAAGAGCGTATTAGTAGTAAAACGGGCTCTTTCAAACAAAGCAGCATCTGCAGTCGATGCTGGGGCTGGGGAGAGCATATGCAGAAAGTTCCCTGAATTTTATATGATGAAGAAAGCATTAGGCTTAACCATGAGGTTAACTTTATCCATATCCCACAAAACCAAGTTGGGGATCCTGCAGGGCTATAGGCATGTTATTGGTGCTGAGATGTGTCTTGGGATCCACTGGAGCCCAGATGCTTCTAGTTACTTTGAAGACAACAAATTCTTGTCTTATTGGAGGAACTTGAGGACGTTCCGCTGGAAAAGAGAAGTTTGGTGGGGAGGGCATGAAAGGTCACCCTCATATGTTTGAGGGCTTTCTGGAGGAGGAATTAGACTCATTCTGTATAGTCAAAAGGGGCAGAATTAGAACACATTTTTAGTTCGATATAGAAGTCTTTTTAATGAGATTGTGGCATCATTAGAAGACCCAGACATTAGATTGTATTTCCCTAAGGACATTTATTGAATACCTACTTTGGGTCAAGCACTGTCACTCATATTACTTCAATTAAATGTTCACAGTGTTCCTGCAAGGTAGGTACTATTACCTTATTCCAAATGTGGCATGCCCCTGCTCTGGGGCCACGATGACAGCAGTCATGGTTCCAGCATTTGCCCTGCATCTGGATTCCACCTGCTGAATGCTCAGCTTTCTGGAGCTGACTTTATGCCCCAGACAGGAAATCAAATGTAAATGTCATTTTCTTTCTGTGCTGGATTGGAAAGGACACAGCTTGTCTGTCCTACAGTGGAATTTGAGTTTAACAGATGGGAGAACCGCATTAAAACAACCTGTACAAAGTTGCACAGAGATTTTTATTTAAACGAGTACTTCCCATTCTCACCAATGATAATGGGTGCCATGGCCGAGTCGAAATTCTCTTCTCTATGTGCATTTACATTTTTTACTAGCTTGTACAATTCGTACAACCATAATCAGTCTCATTGGTTAAGATATATCTTGCAGTACCCATGAAAGAACATGTTACTGACCCTCCCGAGTTGGTCCCTAAGAGGGGTCCTCTGCCCAGCGTTGCTCAAACCAATAGAACGAGACTGAGTTCTTCCATTTGGAAGCAAAAGAGTTTTATTCTTTGATCAAAGAACAGAGTGGTGTGAGCTCCGGCTGCAGAGCACACGCCCTCCCGCAAAGACTGTGGGTGGGGCTGCTTTCTAGGGATCTCGGCAGTGGGGGAGGAGGCGGAGTCCTTGTGGGAAACGGTGCAGCCGCTGCGGCTCCGCCTCCAGATCGCAGCGCCGACAGCAGCGGCGCTGCACACGGCCCGCCACCGCCGCCATCTTGAACTGAGCGCTGGTGGCAGTGTTTCTGCGCAGAGCCCTGGAGCTGAGGGGAGGGCACAGACGTGCTGCCCCAGGAACTCCGGTCTGAAGGGCCAGGTGCGAGGCCTCTGGATGCGGCACCCTAAGAACAAGGGAAACTACATGAAACACAAAGGAAGAGGTTAGACCTTATCTTATCACCTAGATTCCATCTTGCTTTTCCTTGGGGAACCCAGTGGTCTTTGTCGGTGACAGATATGCTCAGAATGTAGTTCTAAAATGGATACTGGTTCTTTTGTTGTAACCACGGAATGTGTGGTGACTTGAGCTACCTCCCATCTCGTGCGTCGGGAAGTGGAGCATGAATATCTGTACATGATATAATCATATAATAAGATATTAAATGGCTGATGCTATTGCGTACTTACTATGAGACAGGCAGTGTTCTAAGGGCTGAGGGGTCTTACCTTATTGTTCCTGCCATCTCGCCCATAACGTAGATACTGTTATAAAAATACCCCCACTTTATAGAAGAGGGAACTGAGGCATAGGGAGGTCACATAACTTGCCCAGATCGTGCAAGTAGTAAGTGGCAGAGATAGGATTGGACCCGGGCCATCTAACGACCAGAAAGAAGCATAAGGGATGTCTTGTCTCCCGGTGTAGCAGAGCTTAAATTTTCTCCTACTTTACCAGCAAACAAGCACACTGGTAAGGCCCTGGTGGAGCCCAGCCTTGCACTGCCCCGTATGGTAACCACGTGTGGCTATGAGCACTTGAAATGAGGCTTGTCCAATTTGACATCTGCTGTAAGGGTAAAATAAGTACTGGATTTTTGAGGACTTACATGATAAAAAGAGTATCTCCGACCGTTTGCTCACACATATGTTCACCCATTCATTCAATTTGTCCCAACACCTGGGAGGCACCGACAGTGGCATGTAGCAGAGTCAACCAGACAGATTTGGCTCCTGTTTTCATGGAGCTCAATATTCTGGAAGGACTGGTGGTTTGGGGTGGGAACTGGACCCTAAGAAATAATTATGTAAGTACTTAATTACCATCATTATTGTTAAAGAGGAGAAGGCGTTTGCTGTGGGAGATTACATGAAGGGCACCTTACCCTTGGGGGCCACTCAATAAATTCATTCAGTAGATATTTGTTGAGTGAAAGAATGAATCTAGGGGATTAGAGGAAGCATCCCTGAGGAAATAACTTTGAGATAGAGTTCCGAAGGAGGAGGAAAGAGGTGAAATATTGGGAGCGTCTGCTGTGATCACAGGCCCGCCGGCCAGGTGGCTCTGGCCGGCTCTTGCTTTATATCAGGGACAGTTGTCTCTGGCCAGGTGTCAGTGGCACAGCTGAGCCCAGAGTTTTGTGGGGTGGGCAGAGGCGTGGGGTGCTGTGTTCCCTGGCACGGGGAGGCATGGTTGCAGGCACAGGGACATCTCAAGGAGCCGGCAGGAGGGCTGCCCCTGGCCCCCTCCTCCAGCATCACCCAGTGCCCAGCACCCCCTGGCACACAGACTCAGTTTCTTCTTCATGGTGGCTTCATGTCCTTCCTCTCCCTTCTTCTTTGCCCCCACCAGTTTGGGTCTGCAGCATTTATTTCCCTTTATTGCACAATCCATTCGACAGGTTTTTATTTTGTTGTTGTTTCCACCCAGTGTAAATGAGACCTCCAGTAGGGAGAATAACTTAAATCTCTTGTGACCCTGGAGGACAAAACGTTCCCAATTTCTTCCCCCAGAGCAGTTTTCATTTCTGTGGCAAGTTACCACGGAGTGCTTATTCATGTCGATAACAGTGTGGCAGCGAGGACGTGAGGAGAGGGCGTGGAGAAGGAGGAGAGCCCTGGACTCGGTGGCTGGGTGCTGGCTGGCCTGAGTCTGCTGCCCGTAACTCGCCCAATGTGAGAGGGAGCTGGAGCAGGCTGGGCTGGGGGCAGAGAGCAGCTTTGGGCAGCTGGGAGGAATGCTAGGCATCTGACCTTGGGCTTCAGGCTGTGCTAAGCCTCACCCCAGTGTAGCCCCTGGGAGAGCTGATTCTTGGATGGGTCTCCTTCAGTTCTTTGCACACCTGATCCCAGGTTGCCAAGTTACCCAATGAGCCAGAAAACAATAAAACCACCATAAACCCAGCTGGGGGTGATTTTGCTGTGTTCTGAGTCTGCATATCTTGCCTGGATCTTATATTGGGCTTGAACATTAAGAGGGCTATCCCAGGGTGGGTAACAGTGTTGGGCAGGGAAATTCGGCAATGTGCCCTGAACACCCAAGGGTGTTGGGTGCCCTGGGCACCCATCAAATACTTGTTAAATCAACGAATAAGAATTTGCTGTAAGGAATACCATTTTTAGTTAATTTGCAACACTTGTACTACCTGGGCAGAAAGTCAAGCCAGCAATGCATTGTAATGTGGTTTGGTAAACATTGTGTAGCTTTGTTCTAGGATTTTCCTAAAAACCCAACTGAGTCTCAGTGGGCTCATTGTCTCTTAAGTCTCTTCCTGCTCTGTGATTCTTTGAAACATGCTTGGTCAGGGACGGGCTTCCGACCTGGAGGAGGGTTGTATTCAAGGCTTCGCGTCTACCTAGTGGTGACTACTGCTTCTTTACATTAGCGTGTTTCAACTTCAGTACTATTGTCATTTGGAGCTGGATAATTCTTTGTGGCAGGGGGCCATTCTGTGCATTGTAGGATGTTTAGTAGCATCCCTGGCCTCTACTCACCTGATGCCAGTAACACCTCCCTATCCTTCCCAAGTAGTGAGAAGCAAACTTGTTTCCAGACATTGCCCAATGTCTGCTGGAGGGCCAAACTTCCTCTGCCTGAGAACCAGTGCTCTATAGGAATAAAATGAGACAGGGGTGCAGATTGAAAAAGCCCATTATGCACAAGCAGTTTTTACTGGAATATATCACACAGTGTGCAGGGTTTGTGGATTTATCTTTCCAAGGCATTTAATTCGGCACACATTAAAATTGTGTGCCAAATTAAATGCCTTGCAGGATCCCTTGCAGCACTGTGTGGCTCTGGGGGTGGATACTGGACACAGACAGTGGCTACCCACTGTGTTGTCCTTCTGTCCATACCTCCCTCCTCTATCCCTTGTGTAGAGCAGTGGTTCTAGGCCCTACATATTCACTATAATCACCGGGGGAGCTTTTCCAAAATTAATATGCCTGGCTCTGCTGCTAGGGGTTTGACAGAATTGGTGGACCCTGGGGCCTGGGCATCTGTATTTTTCTAAAGGTTTTCAGATTTAACTCTGCAGCCAGGGCTGGGAGCCCCAGGTGTGGTAAAGACCAGTCTCAGCCGGCCAGACTTTTCTGAGTTGACTGTTGATGGAACTGGGGATAATATTGGGTTGGCCAAAAAGTTCCTTTGGTTTTTAAGTAAAAATAAAAGACACATTTTTAATTTTCACCAAGAACTTTATTGAACAACGTATTCACCATTTTGTTCCACTACCTTCTGCCATTTTTCAGGCAACTTCATAATGCCGTCTTCCCAAAACTTTTTATCTTTTTGAGCAAAGAACTGTTCCAGGTGCCTTTTATAGTCTTCCAGGGGATTGAAATTTTTTCCATTAAGAGAATTTTGTAAAGACCAAAATAAATGGAAATCCAAAGGTGCAATGTCTGGTGAATAGAGTGGATAAATCAGAACTTCCCAGCCAAACTGTAACAGTTTTTGCCTGGTCATCAAAGAAACATGCGGTCTTGTGGTATCCTGATGGAAGATTATGTGTTTTCTGTTGACTAATTCTGGATGCTTTTTTTCATCGAGTGCTGCTTTCAGTTGGTCTAACTGGGAGCAGTACTTGTTGGAATTAATTGTTTGGTTTTCCGGAAGGAGCTCATAATAGAGGACTCCCTTCCAGTCCCACTATATATAACATCATCTTCTTTGCATGAAGACCGGCCTTTGGTGTGGTTGGTGGTGGTTCATTTCACTTGCCCCACGATCTCTTCCGTTCCACATTATTGTACAGTATCCACTTTTCATCGCCCATCACAATTTGTTTTAAAAATGGAACATTTTCATTACATTTAAGTAGAGAATCACATGTGGAAATACGGTCAAGAAGGTTTTCTTCGCTTAAGTTATGTGGAACGCAAACATCAAAGCGATTAACATAACCAAGCTGTTACAAATGATTTTCAACGCTTGATTTGGATATTTTGAGTATGTCGGCTCTCTCCCGCGTGGTATAACATTGATTGTTCTTAATTAATGTCTTGATTTGATCACTGTCAACTTCAACTGGTCTACCCGACCGTGGAGCATCATCCAGTGAGAGAAATCCCCAGCATAAAACTTCACTAACCACTTTTGACATGTTTGATCAGTCACAGCATCTTCTCCATACAATGCACAAATCTTTTTTTGTGTTTCAGTTGCGTTTTTACTTTCCTTGAAATGATAAAGCATAATATGCCAAAAGTGTTGCTCTTTTTCTTCCATCTTCAATATTAAAATGGCTACACAAAAATTCACCAATTTCACACTCCCTCTTGTGAGCACCGGAATCACAACTAACTGCTGAACAATCATCAACAGGAAGACACTGGAACTCACCAAAAAAGATACCCCACATTCCAAAACAAAGGAGAAGCCACAATGAGATGGTAAGAGGGGCACAATCACAATAAAATCAAATCCCATAACTGCTGGGTGGGCGACTCACAAACTGGAGAACAATTGTACCACGGAAGTCCACCCACTGGAGTGAAGGTTCTGAGCCCCACGTCGGGCTTCCCAACCTGGGGGTCCGGCAACAGGAGGAAGAATTCCCAGAGAATCAGACTTTGAAAGCTCGTGGGATTTGATTGCAAGACTTCAACAGGTCTGGGGAAAACAGAGACTCCACTCTTGGAGGGCACATACAAAGTAGTGTGCGCATCGGGACCCAGGGGAAGGAGCAGTGACCCCATCGGAGACTGAATCAGACCTACCTGCTAGTGTTGGAGGGTCTCCTGCAGAGGTGGGGGGCGGCTGTGGCTCACCATGGGGACAAGGACACTGGCAGCAGAAGTTCTGGGAAGTACTCCTTGGCATGAGCCCTCCCAGAGTCTGCCACAGCAGAAAAGCAGATTAAAGTTTTACTGAGCACAGCCCACCAGAGCAACACTCAGCTCTACCCACCACCAGTCCCTCCCATCAGGAAGCTTGCAGAAGCCTCTTAGATAGCCTCATCCACCGGAGGACAGATAGCACAAGCAAAAAGAACTACAATCCTGCAGCCCGTAGAATGAAAACCACATTCACAGAAAGATAGACCAAATGAAAAGGGAGAGGACTGTGTACCAGAGAAAGGAACAAGATAAAGCTCCAGAAAAACAACTAAATGATGTGGAGATAGGCGACCTTCCAGAAAAAGAATTCAGAATAATGATAGTGAAGATGATTCAGAGCCTTGGAAAAAGAATGGAGGCAGAGATCGAGACAATGCAAGAAACATTTAACAAAGACCTAGAGGAATTAAAGAACAAATAAACAGAGATGAACAATACAATAACTGAAATTAAATATACACTAGAAGAAATCAATAGCAGAATAACTGAGGGAGAAGAACAGGTAAGTGACCTGAAAGACAGAATGGTAGAAATCACTGCCATGGAACAGAATAAATTAAAAAGAATGAAAAGAAATGAAGATAGCCTAAGAGACCTCTGGGACAACATTAAACACACCAACATTTGCATTATTGGGGTCCCAGAAGGAGAAGAGAGAGAGAAAGGACCTGAGAAAATATTTGCAGAGATTATAGTGGAAAACTTCCCTAACATGGGAAAGGAAATAGCCACCCAAGTCCAGGAAGCACAGAGAGTCCCAGGCAGGATAAACCCAAGGAGAAACATGCTGAGACGTGTAGTAATAAAACTGACAAAAATGAAAGACAAAGAAAAATTATTGAAAGCAACAAGGGAAAAACGACAAATAACATACAAGGGAACTCCCATAAGGTTAACAGCTGATTTCTCAGCAGAAACTCTACAAACCAGAAGGGAGTGGCATGACATATTTAAAGTCATGAAAGGGAAGAACCTACAACCAAGATGACTTTACCTGGCAAGGATCTCATTCAGATTTGACAGAGAAATCAAAAGCTTTACAGATAAGCAAAGCTAAGAGAATTCAGCACCACTAAACCAGCTCTACAACAAATGCTAGAGGAACTTCTCTAAGTGGGAAACACAAGAGAAGAAAAGGACCTACAAAAACAAACCCCAAACAATTCA
>NC_041224.1:137558461-137559716 GCF_002837175.3 Physeter macrocephalus
ATATTCCATGCAAATGGAAATCAAAAGAAAGCTGGAGAAGCAATACTCATATCAGATAAAATAGACTTTAAAAAAAAGAATGTTACAAGAGACAAGGAAGGACACTACATAATGATCAAGGGATCAATCTAAGAAGAAGATAAAACAATTATAAATGGTTATGCACCCAACATAGGAGCACCCCAATACATAAGGCAAATGCTGACAACCATGAAAGGAGAAATGACAGTAACACAATAATAGTGGGGGACTTTAACACCCCTCTTACACCAATGGACAGATCATCCAAACAGAAAATAAATAAGGAAACACAATCTTTAAATGACACAATAGATGAGATAGATCTAACAGATATTTATAGAACATTCTACCCAAAAGTGGCAAAATGCACTTTCTTCTCAAGTGCACATGGAACATTCTCCATGATAGATCACATCTTGGGTCAAAAATCAAGGCTCAGAAAATTGAAAAAGTTGAAATAGTATCAACCATCTTTTCTGACCAAAACGCTATGAGATTGGAAATCAATTACAGGAAAAAAACTGTAAAAAACCCACAAATACATGGAGGCTAAACAGTGCACTACTAAATAACCAAGAGATCACTGTAGAAATCAAAGAAGAAATAAAAAAATACATAGAAACAAATGGCAACGAAAACATGACGACCCACAACCTACGGGACACAGCAAAAGCAGTTCTAAGAGGGAAGTTTATAGCTATTTAATCTCACCTCAAGAAACAAGAAAAATCTCAAGTAAACAATCTATCCCTACACTTAAAACAACTAGAGAAAGAAAACAAAGAAAACCCAAAGTCAGTAGAAGGAACGAAATCATAAAGATCAGAGCAGAAACAAATGAAATAGAGACGGAGAAAACAGTAGCAAAGATCAATAAAACTAAAAGCTGGTTCTTTGAGAAGATAAACAAAATTGATAAACCCTTAGCCAGACTCACCAAGAAAAAAAGGGAGAGGACACAAATCAATAAAATTAGAAATGAAAAAGGAGAAATCACAACTGACAGTGCAGAAACACACAGGATTATAAGAGACAACTACAAATTACTATATGCCAATAAAATGGACAACCACGAAGAAATGGACAAATTCTTGGAAAGGTACAATTTTCAAAGACTGAACCAGGAAGAATTAGAAAATATAAAGAGACCTATCACAAGTAATGAAATTGAAACCATAATGAAAAATCTTCCAACAAACAAAAGTCCAGGACCAGATGGCTTCACAGGCAAATT
>NC_041224.1:137559740-137566427 GCF_002837175.3 Physeter macrocephalus
TCCTAGCCACGGCAATCAGAGAAGAAAAAGATATAAAAGGAATCCAAATTGGAAAAGAAGAAGTAACACTGTCACTGTTTGCAGATGACATGATACTATACATAGAGAATCCTAAAGATGCCACCAGAAAACTACTAGAACTAATCAATGAATTTGGTAAAGTTGCAGGATACAAAATTAATGCACACAAATTCTTGTATTCCTATACAGTAACAATGAAAAATCAGAAAGAGAAATTAAGGAAACACTCCCATTTACCATTGCAACAAAAAGAATAAAATACCTAGGAATAAACCTACCTAAGGAAGTAAAAGACCTGTACTCTAAGACACTGATGAAAGAAATCAAAGATGACACAAACAGATGCAGAGATATGCCATGTTCTTGGATTGGAAGGATCAATATTGTGAAAATGACTATACTACCCAAAGCAATCTACAGATTCAGTGCAATCCATATCAAATTACCAATGGCATTTTTTTTTTTTTTTACAGAACTAGAACAAAAAGTCTTAAAATTTGTATGGAGACACAAAAGACCCCGAATAGCCCAAGGAATCTTGAGGGGGAAAAACAGAGCTGGAGGAATCAGACTCCCTGACTTCAGACTATACTACAAAGCTACAGTAATCAAGGCAATATGGTACTGGCACCAAAACAGAAATATAGATCAATGGAACAGGCTAGAAAGCCCAGACATAAACCCATGCACCCATGGTCAACTAATCTATGACAAAGGGGCAAGGATATACAATGGAGAAAAGACAGTCTCTTCAATAAGTGGTGCTGGGAAAACGGGGCAGCTACATGTAAAAGAATGAAATTAGAACACTCCCTAACACCATACACAAAAACAAACTCAAAATGGATTAAAGGCTTAAATGTAAGAGCAGACACAATAAAACCTTTAGAGGAAAACATGGGAAGAACACTCTTTCACATAAATCACAGCAAGATCTTTTTTGACCCATCTCCTAGAGTAATGGAAATAAAAACAAAAAGAAACAAAATGGGACCTAATGAAAACTTAAAAGCTTTTGCACAGCAAAGGAAACCATAAACAAGATGAAAAGAGAACCCTCAGAATGGGAGAAAATATTTGCAAACGAATCAACAAAGGATTAATCTCCAAAATATATAAACAGCTGGTGCAGCTCAATATTAAAAAAACAAACAACCCAATCAAAAAATGGGCAGAAGGCGTAAATAGACATTTCCCCAAAGAAGACATACAGATGGCCTAGAGGCACATGAAAAGCTGCTCAACATCACTAATTATTATAGAAATGCAAATCAAAACTACAGTAAGGTATCACCTCACACCAGTTAGAATGGGCCTCATCAGAAAATCAACAAACAACAAATGCTGGAGAGGTTGTGGAGAAAAAGGAACTCTCTTGCACTGTTGGTGGGAATGTAAATTGATACAGCCACTATGGAGAACAGTATAGATGTTCCTTAAAAAACTAAAAATAGAATTACCATATGACCCAGCAATCCCACTACTGGGCATATACCCAGAGAAAACCATAATTCCAAAAACCCCAGGCACCCCAATGTTCATTGCAGCACTATTTACAACAGCCAGGTCATGGAAGCAACCTAAATGCCTACTGACAGACGAATGGATAAAGGAGATGTGGTACATATATACAATGGAATATTACTCAGCCATAAAAAGGAAAGAAATTGGGTCATTTCTAGAGATGTGGATGGACCTAGAGCCTGTCATACAGAGTGGAGTAAGTCAGGAAGAGAAAAACAAATATCATGTATTAACGCATATATGTGGAATCTAGAAAAATGGTACAGATGAACTGGTTTGCAAGGCAGAAATAGAGACACAGATGTAGAGAACAAACGTATGGACACCAAGGGTGGAAAGGGGGGGTGCGGGGTGGTGGTGGGATGAATTGGGAGATTGGGATTGACACATATACAGTAATATGTATATAATAGATAAATAATAAAAAAAATTCACCAGTTTCGATTTTTTTAAAATGCACGCTGTGACAGCTGTCACAATACAATGTAACAAAATTGTTTCAAATGAAGTTAAAGACAACTAAGCACTAGTAGAGCCATCTTACAGAAAAGCGCGAACGAACTTTTTGGCCAACCCAATAATGGCTCTGTCTGTGGTGACAAGTAAAGGAGGTAACATTTGCAAAAGGGTCTTACTGTAAGGTACATAATAAGTGCTCAGTAGATGCTCTCTCCTTTTGGGTCTGCCTTCCCTTACCTACTTCCTTTCTTGTGCCCTCTCCCCTCTGGGACCACCAGATCTTGGGGCACTCTGTGTGCCTGATGTGGGGTTGCTTCTCTCCACTCATTATGGAACTGCACTCACTTTAGTCCCCTGCACCTGGAAAGAACCAGTTTCTGCACATTTTTGAGGCACTTGGGCCACAGCAGGACTCAGAGTGCTCTCTCAGGTGTATTCCTGGAGGTCACTGGAGGGGCCAAAAGTGAGCCGCCAGGGGTGGGGACCAAGAGAACCCATTCCCTGCCAGGGGTGTACCTCAATCACAGCCCGCTATTTTTTTTTTTTTTTTTTTTTTTGTGGTACACGGGCCTCTCACTGTTGTGGTCTCTCCCATTGCGGAGCACAGGCTCTGGACGCACAGGCTCAGTGGCCATGGCTCACAGGCCCAGCCTCTCCACAGCATGTGGGATCTTCCCGGACCAGGGCACGAACTCTGTCCCCTGCATCGGCAGGCGGATTCTCAACCACTGCGCCACCAGGGAAGCCCAGCCTGCTATTTAAAAAAAAAAAATTTGTTATTTTTTTGGGGCTTCCCTGGTGGCACAGTGGTTGAGAGTCTGCCTGCCGATGCAGGGGACACGGGTTCGAGCCCTGGTTTGGGAGGATCCCACATGCCGCGGAGCAACTAGGCCTGTGAGCCACAATTACTGAGACTGCGCGTCTGGAGCCTGTGCTCCTCAACAAGAGAGGCCGCGATAGTGAGAGGCCTGTGCACCGTGATGAAGAGTGGCCCCTGCTTGCCACAGCTAGAGAAAGCCCTCGCACAGAAACGAAGACCCAACACAGCCAAAAATAAATAAATAAATAAATAAAATTAAAACAAAAACAAAACCAAAAAAAACTATTCCCTTTAAAAAAAATTATTATTATTTTTTTTTATAGGGAGGTAGGTGTTTGGGCAGAGCCCATATATTAGTAAACCTGAGTCATACAGGTCAACAGAAGGTGGCAGGAAAAGGAGGGGTTTCATTCATTCTTTTACTCCTTTATCCTTTTATTTTCTTGTTAAAGGGCCCCCTGCAGACGCAGGCCCCTGGAATTGGAACAATGCCTTGGTATGTTTAACTAGAGAGTGATGAATACTCTTGGAAAGAATGCTGCTGACCAGCCACAATGTTAAACCAGGGGCAAGGAGCTCCTGCCAACATCTGGTCTGTGCTCGAGCTTTAGAGAATCCCACCATTTTATCAAGCAGCAGTTGGTTGTCACAGATGTATTAGCATGAAGCAGCCTTGTTAATAAGTACAAATGTTACATGCCCACCAAATTATTTCCCCAGTTCATTCTCTTCCTTTGGAATGTAGTACTTATAAAATATATGAGGTGAATATTCTTCAGTGGTTTGCCAGAAAAGGGTAACCCTAGGCAGGTGATTTGTAACCAGAAACTCTGGGTAGATTCTTTGACCTTACCTGAGAAACCCATTCTAGGCATGTCACTAGACCAGTGGTTCAACCAGGGGTAATTTTGCCCCTGGGGGAACATACGGCAACGCCTGGAAACATTTTTGGTTGTGACAACAAGGGGAGGATGCAACTGGCATTTAGCGAGTAGAGGCCAGGGATCCTGCTAACCATTCTACAAAGCACAGGACAGGGTTACCCAACAAAGAATTATTTAGTCCAAAATGTCAGTAGCATCGAGGTTGAGAAACCATGGTTTAGGCCAACCAATGTCCAGTGCTGGCTCTGTGCTCTCACTGGCGTGTGAGGTCCAGGTGGCTTTGTCCAACCAAAGCCTGGCTCTCACCTGCTGAAACAGCTCACTTAGGTTGGTCATGGTTAGATCTGGGCACACTGTGGTCAAACGATGATGGTGACACCTGCATACATGACTGTTTCATTAATACCTACTCTGTGCCCGTCCAGAGCTGGGCCCCTTATGCACATTATCCCATTGAATTCTCACAACAGTCCCAGCTCATGTAGATGAGCAAGCAGATCCTCAGACAAGTGTAGTTGCCTGGCCAAGCCTGCACGGCTAGTAAGCAGAGGATTCAGGGTTTGTACCCAGGTCTCTTCCCTCCAGAGCCGGGGTTGCCTATTCCCGAGAAAATCAAGGGGGGAAGGGCAGTGGCTAAGCGTCTTTCATTCAGCTTTTCGATGGGTTTTGCCCAAGAATTGGTCATCCCCTCCTTTAGGTAACCTGTAGTTGGATTAAGTCTTTGCCTTTGTAACTTTTTAACCTCACCTTGATTCATCTTTAATGACTAGTGATTTTGGCCGGTACTCTTTCATAAGTAACAGCAGCATCATGTCGCACAATGAGCAGAGTGACTTGCCTGAACCTCTCAGTCTTCACGTTGCTACGCAAGGTGTGCTGTAGTGAGCCTCGGGTTCTCTGGTGCCTGCAGATGGTCTCATTGAGCTGGGAAGACACTGCTCCTACCTATACGAGCTGTGAGGACATGGAAGCTCAGGGGCCCTCCAGGCTCCCATGTCTGAGGTCTGCATACACTCTTGTCACCCATGCAGCTATTGTAACGCTGAGACTTCTCTGGGTAGCTCTGGAGAGGTCCCACTGGTACCAGAATACATGGATAGCCAGGCCAAATACTTAATTCCAAGACAAGTTCTGGCAATTAGGCATGTCGCACAGTTTCTTTGGGTCTCGGTTTCTGTATCTGAACACAAGGAGATGTACTTTTTGCACTTTTCTATCGCTATAATTCTATGGCTTAAGACAGAGAGAAATTTGAATTCCAATCTAAAGGGGAAAAGTCCAGAGAGATTGCAGTTTGCCACATCAGAAAGAAGGCAGAAACTTCTGACTAGGGCTCGCATGTTTAGACTTCAGCAAGCTTCTATTACCTCTGCAATTTCCCACCTTCATTATTTTTTATCTTTGTTGGTTTACAGAAAACCCTGAAAGTGAGTGTGGACAAGGGGAAGGAGGCAGACTAATTCTGAGTCTCTCAAAAACACTGTGCCTTAGATCTAACTTCATGTTTGTGCTTCCCGGGGTCTCTCCCGGAGAAGGCCAGAGGAAGCTTTCTCTAGTTCTTCTGGCTAAATACTCCTGAGTAAATACCCTCCCCCGCTTCCCCATGTACTTTGGTCTGGGTCCGTGGCACCCGTCCACTCCCCCCATATCCCCTTCAAGAGAATGGAATCTGCCCCTGTTCACAGGTCGGGTCACACTGGAAATTATGATGGGACCCTGTACTGCCTAAATCCTGCTGACAGGCTGGGGGCTACACCTCACCTGGGGGGGAGGTCCTTAGTAGTAGACTGGCCAGTGAGCGAAGTCAACTGGATTCCCTCTGGGAAAAATGTGAGTTAGGAGTCACAGGGCAACAGAGAACACTCAGGCTAAAAGATCCTGTCAGCTAAGAGGCTGAGATGAGCATTAAGGTGACAGTCCTTTTTCAAGGTGAGGAAATTGAAAGATGCTCATTGAGGGTTAAGATTTGCATTCGTGACAGAACCTGAGAAGGTCTGGTTGGGCCACTTCCTGTCCTGATCATCTGCTGTGCTGGCTGTGACAGGGTGAACAAAACAAGTTAGACAGGCCCCTGCCAGGGTGATGTGTGCTAAGAGGCACAGCTATTAGAAGGGGCTTCAACAAGATTTGTTTTTTGACTTGCTCTTTGCTTGAAAGTCTCTTAGTACAAGTGGGAATTTGGATTTCAGGAGGACAAGTGCAAGTATAAAATCCATTCTTTAAAGCCCAGCTTGGAGCAGGCCCTGCCTGTGAAAAAACTGGGATGCCTATGAAATTGGCTTTCTGGTTCCATGGCTTTCTGGTTCCACAAGACCCTTCTTTCTCTGTTCTTCCATCTATTTCCCCAGCTCCACAGCCACCTTTCCCCTTTACAAAACTCCCCTATATTGTAAAGTAAAAAGTGACTTAACATATTACCAAGTGAAGGGAACTAAACTGAAAAGGCTACACACTGGATGATGCAACACTGAGATAATCTGGAAAAGGCAAAACTATGGAGATAGTGAAAAGATCAGTGTTTGCCAAGGGGAGGGGTGAATAGGTGAAGCACAGAGGATTTTTAGGGTAGTGAAAATACTCTGTATGATACTATAATGATGGATATATGTTATACATATGGTCAAACCCATAGAATGTACGACACCAAGAGTGAACCCGAGTGTAAACTATGGACTTTGGATGGTATTGTGTCATTGTAGGTTCATTAGTTGTAACAAATGTACCACCCTGGTGGGGGATGTTGATATGGGGGGCTATGCACGTGTGGGCAGGGGTATATGGGAGATCTCTGTACATTCCTCTTAATTTTGCTGTGAACCTAAAACTGCTCTAAAAAATAATGTCTTGGGCTTCCCTGGTGGCGCAGTGGTTGCGCGTCCGCTTGCCGATGCAGGGGAACCGGGTTCGCGCCCCGGTCTGGGAGGATCCCACATGCCGCGGAGCGGCTGGGCCCGTGAGCCATGGCCGCTGAGCTTGCGC
>NC_041224.1:137566554-137570216 GCF_002837175.3 Physeter macrocephalus
ATACCACAAAAAAAAAAAAAAAGAAAAAAAAGAAAAAAAAGAAAAATAATGTCTTAAAAAAAAAAGCAAAGCCAAAACCAACGAACCAACCAACCAAACAAAATGTCTGTTAAGACAATGTCACTTATACTACTAGTTAATTTTACCTTTGAAGACAAATAGCTGTAAACCAAAGAAAGAGTTGTAATTTTATAGCACAGAGAACTGAGCATCACACTAAAAATAGCATTTATTTAACATCTCTGTAA
The DNA here is from genome assembly GCF_002837175.3 of Physeter macrocephalus. Taxonomy (NCBI): domain Eukaryota; kingdom Metazoa; phylum Chordata; class Mammalia; order Artiodactyla; family Physeteridae; genus Physeter; species Physeter macrocephalus. The sequence goes on from NC_041224.1 coordinate 137,566,803, forward strand.
ACTCAGCAACTGTGGTTGACATCGTGCTTCCTAATCCATCAGTCAATCTGTACCAACCCCTCCTTCTTGCTGGAAGAGCCCTGATGTCTGTTTGGCTCCTCCTCACGTATTCCAGGGAGGTGACTCATACCCCTGTACCAGGAGGAACATGTTGCTTGGATCTAAGCCAATCATGCTGCCTGGATTCCTGTTGTCAGGGATTGGTTTAGAGATGGAATGCAATGCAGACCTGGCTAGTGAGACATAAGGGGGCTTCTGGAAAAGGTTTTCTCCCTTGATATAGGGTATCTTCGGGGAGAATCTCCTGCTTTCCTGCTGATTGTTGTTGCATGAGGTGATGCTGCTTGGAGCATCTTTTGCCATTTTTGCATCCATCAGGGGAGACAGATTGCAGATGGCATAGCAGAACATGGAGAGCCTGAGTCCTCGATGACATAAAAAACTGCTTAACCAGCCTTGGAGCAGCCCCAATTCTGAGCTGCTTATTATAATTCCTTTTTTTTTTTTTGATACTTTTAGTGAAGTATTCTGTTATTTAGAGCTGAAAGCATCCCAATGAATGCCATGCTAAATGCTTTGTATTGATCATCTCACTTGATCCTCACAACTTTATAATGATGAGAAAATGGTGACTTAGAGATCTTAAATAGCTTTCTACAAATCACACAAGCAGCAAGTGGGGCCTCAAACCAAGATGCCTGCCTTCAAAAAGCCTGGTTCTCAACCACTGTGGTCAAAAAACTGTCTCTTGCCTCTACCTCCCTCTGGGACCTTAAGTAAATCTCTTAACCTTGCAAGCCTCAGTTTTCTCATCTGTGAAGAAAGAAACTGGATGGCCTCAAATGTGCTTCCCAACTCTAAAATTCAAGGAGTAAAACATCACCTTGTTGGACACAGGAGGCCCTCACTGATGGCCTCAGAACAAATTCTGGACTGTTCCTAATCCTTCACTTGCTCCAGGGTAAAAATCTCAGGTGGAAGCATTTAGGTCATTTGGACTTAAGTTGGATGCCCTTGTTACCAGGGGCTGGGAGCCCAAGTCCAGGTAGGGTTCCCCCAGAAGCAACCCCGAACAAGGATTTGAGTGCAAGTGGTTAATTTGGGAGGTGATCCAAGGAAACACTGGAAGGGAGTGGGAAAGTCAGATAGGGAGAGAATGAAGTAATAAAGGGTGTGTTATCAAACAAATTACCCCTGTGGGCAACTAGAGCATAACCCTGCTGGGAGACAGTATAGACCATGCACCTCAGAGCTATGTCACTGATGGGCAAGGAGGTAGGATGTTTGTCCATCAACCCTAGACAGTCATTAGCTGAGGGCTGCTGGGTAGGAGGTGCAGTGTACCTTTCCTGCTCCTCTTGCATCCTGCATTTGCAAAGTGGGCTTTGCGGGCCAGAGAAAGCCCTCAGGCAACAAGCCACTGGGTGCTGGCAATTGGAAGTCTGACAATGCATAAGCACCTAGCATTTGCTGCCTCTCACCCGCGTTTCCACAAACATAAGAAGGAAGTTCAGAAGCTGGGCAGCCACCGTGATCAACATCCATCCTGGGGTCCTTGTCCATCCTGGGGTCCTTGTGAAATCCTGTCAGGTAGGCAGCCACACTGTGTTGGGGGTCCCTACAACCCACATAGACCTGGGTCCTCTAGGCACCCCCAGAAACTGAGGCTGGGTGAACTAGCTAGAAATACAGCTAGTTCAGGCTCTGGTGTCTCATGGCTTCCTACGTGTCATCTCGTCTCTCATGGAACCACGAGCTCCTCAAGGGTAGATACCATCTTTGATAATATTTACTTCCCTCTTACCAATTGCATTCTTTACAATGATAGGCACATAGCAGCCACTAATATATTTAAAAGTTGAATTCAATGTTTTTGTAAATACTTTTATTAGTAGTCTATATAGGTTGATGGAAAATTAGTCATAACTATTGGTAAGGATCCTGTAAATCACATAGAACATACCTTTTCTATACCAAAACTCCTCTACAGGGTCCCTGTTGTGACTGTTAGTTACAGCTACCTTCCAGTGCCTTCCATGGGCCAGTGTGCTGGTGTGGGGAAGCGTGGGCTTCTGCAGTCAGCTGCCTGCCTTTGAATCTCCACTAAGCCTTTTACTCTGTATGTGGCCTTGGGGAAGTTAGGTAATGTTCTAGAACCTTAGTTTACTTATCTACAAAATGGGGATAAATGGTAGTATCTCCTTACATAGGGTTGTAAAGATGAAATAGAAAAAATGGATACAAACATAAATATAAATTCATATATACATACCATATATTCATATATGTTTTATTATATATCTCTGTAGATAGTGCTATTTAGCACAGAATCATAAAAGAGCAAACACTTCTTCTGGGGTGGCTCTTATTATTATTCCAGAGACAGGTTTTTCTGTCTTCCTGATGATGGACTTCTTCATTTGGGAACAGCTGTTATTGTCAGCAAGTGCTTCAATATATCAAGCCTGGATCTTTTGTCCTCTGACTTCCATGCAAAGGTTCAGTATTGAAACTAAATTGTTAATTCTACTCTCCCAAAGGAATAATTTTAAATGTGTTTAAAACACATGTTTTAACACACATTATCTTCTCTGAAACTAGAGAAGATAATTCTTTTTCATTTGCATGATTTGCCTTCAGATAAGAGAAATGAGTTATAAAGCACTGTTTCCCAAAAGCAGTGTTTCCCAAGTGTCTTCTGAAAAATCTGCTCTCTGAGGAAGAAGTCTCTTTCAAGTCACCATGCCTATTCCTACATTAAAGGCTCTGAGAAGTCCTGCAGTAAATCATTCCCCAAACTAATTTGAGCATGGAATCCTTTTGCTATGTGACATTTATTAAAATCTCTGCAATTTCCTGGCACAGATTTTGATTTGTTTGCCCTCTTTTCAGCAAGGATTTTGGTGCCGACCACCAATACTATAGATACTGAAAATAAGTGCCTTATTTTCACAAAAAATAATTTAATTTTTTTTCACTTAAAAACTTCTTTTCCCCCCTCTTCCTTTTGCTCTTTTCAAAAGGACATTTTTCACTGTCTGCAAAACTGGAAAGGCAGAGAGGCAAAAGAGCCTGCTCCCTGCCCTCCCCTTCCTCTCATCCACTTCCGTCACCAGTAAACTACTCCTGTTTCTTGAATACCAGTGGCTCGATCCCAGCAGCAGACTGAGAAAGAGTTCCATGTGGAGAAACTTTGCTGGCCTTTTGTTGTTGTTGTTTTTTGTTTTTTTTGTGTATTATTTATTTATTTATTTATTTAATTTATTTATTTTTTAAACATCTTTATTGGAGTATAATTGCTTTACAATGGTTTCTGCTTTTACAACAAAGTGAATCAGTTATACATATACATATGTTCCCATATCTCTTCCCTCTTGCGTCTCCCTCCCTCCCACCCTCCCTATCCCACCCCAC
>NC_041224.1:137570592-137636695 GCF_002837175.3 Physeter macrocephalus
TCTGTTGATGGACACTTAGGTTACTTCCATGTCCTGGCTATTGTAAATAGAGCTTCAATGAACATTTTGGTACATGACTCTTTTTGAATTATGGTTTTCTCAGGGTATATGCCCAGTAGTGGGATTGCTGGGTCGTAAACATAGGCAGAACACTCTATGCCATAAATAACAGCAAGATCTTTTTTGACCCACCTCCTAGAGAAATGGAAATAAAAACAAAAATAAACAAATGGGACCTAATGAAACTTAAAAGCTTTTGCACAACAAAGGAAACCATAAACAAGACCGAAAGACAACCCTCAGAATGGGAGAAAATATTTGCAAATGAAGCAACTGACAAAGGATTAATCTCCAAAATTTACAAGCAGCTCATGCAGCTCAATAACAAAAAAACAAACAACCCAATCCAAAAATGGGCAGAAGACCTAAATAGACATTTCTCCAAAGAAGATATACAGATTGCCAACAAACACATGAAAAAATGCTCAATATCACTAATTATTAGAGAAATGCAAATCAAAAGTACAATGAGGTATCACCTCACACCGGTAATGAATGCTGGAGAGGTTGTGGAGAAAAGGGAACACTCTTGCACTGTTGGTGGGAATGTAAATTGATACAGCCACTATGGAGAACAGTGTGGAGGTTCCTTAAAAAACTAAAAATAGAACTACCATATGACCCAGCAATCCCACTACTGGGCATATACCCTGGCCTTTTTTTTCCCCACTGTCCTTGGCGAGGGGATTTCTCATTGTAGTGAGCGTGAAAAATTAAAACCTGAAAAGGAGGGCATGTTTTCACCAGAACCTTCTCCTCTTCAACCTCTTCCCAATGTTGCTAAAAAATAGCTCTAAAGAAGAATATCTGCTCTGTAACTGGGCTCCTTACTCAAAGCAGGAGGTTGAGAGAAAGGTCAACCCCATGATTTGAATGACAATGGCTCTTCCTTATTGTTGCTGCCTTGATAAAGGCAGGCCTCACTCCTTTTTCAGGCAAACCGTGTAATTAGGTGTAAGGGGCTGTGCCTTAGAGAAGCTCAGAGCCATAGGATCTCAGCACTGGCTCACCAAGCCCAGACTTTCCATTACACAAATGAAGCAGTTATGGCCCAGAGAGGTTAACTGCTTTGACCCAAGTCACAGAGCAGAGGTGGCTTCTTCCTACTGCTCTAATGATACCTTTTTTTGCTTTCCTTTTTGCTCATTTCTGTGTGTGGGTTGTGGGGAAGAGAGGGGATGTATGGCTTCAAAAATCTGATTTTTACCTTTCCCCATTTGCAGCCAAGAAATACACTGCTGGGCTTACGATCTTTCTCATTCATTCAATAAATATTTATTAAGTGCTTACTGGGTGTCAGGCATTGTGCCAGGACATTCTTCAACTGGGTCTGTTAAACAAACATGATTTATTTCCCTCTGAAGCTGGTGGAATAAGACCCTAGGCCAGTTGCTATATGTACAAAAAATGCCATTTTATATTTTCTGGTGTCTGGCACCAGGCATTTTGGACCCAGTCACCAAAGGACCCCATTGGTGTTTCCAGCCCCTTGTGTCCCTTGAACTGAGACCTTGGCCTTGAAGCTTTACAGAGATGGCCTGCAGAATCTTTGTGTATCTGTCTCCTTGCTGGGTACAGGGACGGTCCTTTTCCTTGAACACTGTGGTAATATGGAACGGTCCGAGGGTGGTGCCCTTGTGCCAGTCGCCCATCTCCACAGTGCCAGGGACCTGGCTAAGCTGATTGGGGGTGTTCCCCAATCCAGACTCCAGGGGTGAGCAAACTGATGCTAGGAGGAAGGGAAGGGAGTGGAAGATGCATGCTGTGGTTTATAGGAGGTCATTAACCCTTGGTCAGGTGCCACCCTGAGGTATTAAAACTTAAATTCAACACACATTTACTGAGTGCCTTCTACGTGCCACTCCCAGGTCAAAGTGCTTGTACATAGCAGTAAACAAAACAGGCAAAGGTCTCTGCCCTTGTGGAATGTACATATGATGGTGGAACGTACATAGGGCAGCTTCCTGTGGATTCACTGATAACTAAGTCCAGAGGGTGAGGCACAGGGCAGGCCCCCAAGGCTGCTCACCAGGGTGGAGAGAGACAATGAGGGTTTCCAAAGAAATACTTTATTCACTTCTCCAATTTTTCTGGGCCCTGACTTTGTTGTGCTCTCAGTAGAAGCAGGAATGGCCTGTGTCTTTCCTTGTAATCGAGATCTTTGATCTCCTGACCATCTCCTGACCATCTCCCATAGTTCTGGGCAGCAGGGGGAGGACCAGCCCACCCACAGCACCTTGCCTTCATCATTCCACCTCCAGAGAAGGTGGGGCTCTTTGGTGACTGGTGCTTATTTATGTCAAACTTGTCTCTGTAATCAATATGGTGAAGAGACTGGAAGGTTGCTCCTGTGACACTCTAGAGCTCAGAAATATCAAAAAACCAGCATTTCCCTGCCCAAACAAGTCAGAAGACTGAAGAAGAAGCTGTTCCATTAGAGCCAACGTTTTCAAACAATTGTCTTTGGATCAGCAGCCCCAGCATCCACTGTGTGTTAGTTACATAGTGTTGCTTAACAAATTACCCCCAAATTTAGTAGCTTAAAACAACAAACATGTATTATCTCACAGTTTCTGTGGGTCAGGAATCTGGGTGTGGCTTAGTTGGGAGCTTCAGGCTCACAATCTCTCATGAGGTTGCAGTCAGGCTGTCAGTAGAGGCTGTGGGCTCATTGGAAGGAGGGGAGATCCACTTCCAAGCTCACTCATGTGGTCGTTGTTGGGTCTCTGTCTCTCACCCCGTTAGCCTTGTCTTACGGCTGTTTCTTAACGTGACACCTGGCTTCCCCTAGGGCAGGAGATCAAAGAGAGAGTGAATGATCACTCAGAATGGGAGCCACAGTTTTTATATAACCTAAACTTGGAATTGATATCACATGGCTTCTGCCATATTCTGTGTGTTAGAAATGAATCAATAAGTCCAAGGTATGACTCCTGGGAGGTGGGGATGATTACATGCTGGGAAGAAAGGAGGTAGGGGATCTTGGAGGGTCTTCTGAGGTGACTTGATTGGCTCAGGGTTCGTGTCCCCCCTCAGCTGTTCAGATATGGATTCTCGGCCACAGAAAAGGATGCAGCCTGTGGGTAGACAGAGGGTCAAAGAGCACTTCAGAGAGAGGAAATGCGCTTTCACACTAATCCTCCTTATTGGAGACCCCTGTGAGATCTTTCCCTTTGTTAGGAGCCAGTGGGGAGGGGACATGGGGCAGTGCTGATTGTTCAGTTCCCACTAGGATATGTCCTTTTGAGAATAAGCAGTCCCAGATTTCATAGCAAAGGGAAAAAAGGATTGCATTTGGAAAGTTGATTTCAATTGGGTAGATAGACTTATCCCAAATTAGAGTAAAGTAACTAACTGTGAAAAAGGGGTCAGACAAGTAACGCAAGGTAAGAGCAGGGTGTAATGCAGTAGAGACTGGTGAGGACTAGGGAGAAGTGGAAAGTGAAGACCCTGTTAAAGGGGGCAGCTACTGTATAGCTTCACTTGTGGCTATATAGGCAATTGTTGCTACATCTTCACATTTTTAAAGAAAAGCCTGAAATCCAGGCTTTTAATTGAAATTTCCCATGTACAGAATGTTGGCAACTAATTAAAAAAATTTAAAAGCACTGGGTTGGCCCATTAAACACACACACATACGTGGGCAAAGTGCAAGAAATACAGGCAGACGATGCACACTTTTCCTGAGCAACATTTCTCCTTACTGTTTCATCTTGAGGGCCATATCCCAGAAGAACTAGAACAAGGGCAGGGAGACATTGGATATTTATGGTATGTTATGGTGCAAAATAGTTCTGAAAAAAAAATATAAATTTTTATCCTTACTTATTTGATCACAAAAATAATGACGTCACCTTGCATGAGTTCTGACCTCTCGGGAAATGATTAAACTAAGTTTTGATGAACTTCATATAAAAGAGCAAAGAAATGTCTATATTTTTCTCAACTGGCTATTTGAGGGCAAGGGGTCTTCTTCCTATTTCAGAGGAAGGAAATAGAGATGCCCTGAGGTTTCTGTAGGAACTGACCAGATATCCCAAAGAAATCCAGTTTTGAACTGAGACAAGTACTAATGCTTGAGTTTGCCTCCAGGGAAATCTCTACATGAATAGAAGAGGAATAATTAACTGGTGAAAATGGGAAACAAGAGGCTTCAGGTTAGACATAAGGAAGTACTTAGAGACTAAGAGGACCCTAAAGGCATTGGAACAATGGAGAGAAGAAACTCATTATTTTTTAGCCTAGAGTTTCTAAATTGAAGAATTAACAGCTTTCTTGCTGATCTGCTCTGTGAGCAGTCCTACTCAGAAGGGGATGTGTGAAGGAGGCAGCCCCTGGACCCTCTTCATCCTGTGATTTCTTCTGGGGCCCAGCAAACAAAGGCCCCCCAGTTTACTAACCCGCCAAATGATTTACCAGCTGTCCCTTCCCCCAGGAGGTAAACAGGCAATAAAATAAATGAAATTCCTACTCTTTATTACTTGACCCCCATAAATCATCACTCACTCCAGCTGAGCACTTATCTCTAAGACATCACAAAATATTTAAAGTGCTGTCTCCTTTATTATGAATGAAATAGAAGAAATGAGCAAAAAACCGAATGATGATGTGTCTTAGTGCAAGGACAATTCTGCCAGCAGTAACTGTTAAATTTCAGAAAACAGGAGAGAGAGAGAGAGAGAGAGAGAGAGAGAGAGAGAGAGAGAGAGTGTGTGTGTGTGTGTGTGTGTGTGTGTGTGTGTGTGTGTGTGTGTCAGGGGAGTGAGGGTTCTTAGGGCTTTCTCAGTTTCTTCCATTCTGTTCCAAACCTTTCCTAGGATTAGATTCACTCTGAACTTTAGGTCCTCACAGAGCGACGGATAGATAGAAGCATATGGGATGTTACTTTCCATTCTTGGTTACTTATAAAGTCTATCTTGAACTAAAAGCTTATTGTGCCAAAATAGGGGGCTTTTGCATCTTGCTGGTGAGCAGACGAGTGCTATCCTGTCACCATGACAACAAGTATTTGCATTAAAGAGGCTCCTCAGACCACATTACAGTCCCATGGCCCAGAGGGACCCCTTTGAAGGCCTTGTAATCTTTTCCCTAAGTGTGATTAACATCTTCTGAACATAATCATGAACCATGTTCTGTAACAGATAATTACCTACTGCAGTTAGCATCTTCTGTCCCTGAGAGCTCTGTGAAATTCATAGAGTGCAAGACTTACTCTACTGTTACCTTACTTAACCAACTAAAATAAAGCAATTTGACTTCTTAAAATCTGGGGAAGTTTGCATTTTACACAAATACATTGTGTTGACCCTGGCATCATGTGTATCTGTCATGTGCTCTGGGCTGTTCTTCACCCCGTTTTTGAATACCTCCTGCAGGTATTTTCTGCAATGCCAAGGGCTCCCTTATCCTGTCTGTGTCTCCTGTTTTTCCCATGAAGTGTGCTCACTTCTAGTCCCAATTTGTGCTTCAGATTTATTGCAGTCACTTGCCTGGATATACGGGGACTTTTAAAAATTTCTCTTCATAGAAGTTTCCCCTGTAGATTTCTCTTTATCACCTAACATCATTTCTTGAGACTCCCAAGGCTCATGTCATGACCCAGGGGAGTCCTGTTTCTCTCTTGGCTCTACTTTACCCAGGAAAGTCTCTCTTGCATAGGTGAAAGCCTCCTCTTCCAGGTTCCCTAACCCCATTCTATCTTTAGGGGTACACTCAAAACTTAAGGGAAGCTAGATGAAATGGATGTTAAAAAGAGTGTTTGAGAGAAAAAGGAAAGAAAAAAGAAAACTCCAAACCCCAAGCTACCATAGAGATTGACCTTTACTGATATCTTTCCAAGTCTTTGTACTATATTACACTGTTGTTATGCAAATAGGATGTGGAATCATTATGATGATAAAGAGCACTTCGGTGTTTTAAATGTTACCTTGCTGGAGTATCAGGATTCTAAAGGTGAAACAGTAATCTTTAATATCTTGCCATCTCTCACAGGGTAGGGTGGGGGCATGAAGAAGACTGATCACACACCACGTCTACTCCCTGCCCTGCTAGTCTTTCTTTGCTAATAAAATTGACTAAAAGGATCTTCCAGTGCTATTTGGGTGCCATATTTTCCGAACTCTAAATCAGGAACCATGGCAAAGCCATTGTACTATGTTGGTAGTAGAATCAATGTCTCCCAAAGGCATGAGACTGACAGAAGTAGTCAAAGCTTCACTCTGGAGGGGAAAAAGGCCTGGAGAGGATGCAAAAAGTCAGCCTGCTGGATGGAAGGTGTGGGCTGTCCCATGTTGAGTACATATATGTGCTATGTATCTCTATATGTGTATGAAATATATGTACACTATATATATATATATATATATATATATATACACACACACATACATATATATAGATAGATAATTTTAAAAGATGATCCACTCAGGTCTTTAAAAGAGCAGCTGGCTAGGCCATCTCTATCTCCAAGGGGTTCAGAGACAAGCCTTCTCAAAATGTGTCACTTTGGCATGTGGATTATTTTGAGCTGAAAACAGTCAAGGCCCAAGAGCCTCAGGACGAGCTTTCTACCTCCCCCTTAACTACATAAAAGAATTTAGGTAATAGAGAGCTATTACCAGAGATAAGTTTTCATCTGAATGACCTATCCCTAAGGCAGGGCAAACATCTAATTACTATACTTCTGCTCTACTTATTGTCCTGTGAATTGTCATCCTCCCCGTGGAAGCCCCAGGCCCCTATGCCATTCTTTAGCTCAGGATGGCATTTGAGCCTCAACCACCCATCTTGCCTTTGTGCCTCATATTTTCATGGCACCCCCGTGCGTACAGAATTAAATTGGTTTTTCTCCTGTTAATCTGCCTAATGTCAATTTGATCATTAGACCAGCCAAAGAACCTAGAAGGGTAGAGGAAAAGTTTTCCTCCCCTACACTCCTCAAGTTGCTTTTGGTCTCAGCCGTCTGGAGCATTACAGCTCCCCTTTCTCAACCCTCCCCGCCACCAAAAACCCAGGAAATAGGGCCTGTCCCCTATTTGTGCTGCACTCCAGGCAAAGCTTCTATTATAATGAGCTCCCTTGTGATGCAGAAACCAATAAACCTCTGCTACGAATGCCCAGTAGTGAACCAAATTATACATTTTTTCCCCAATTGAGTATCGTTTTAAATATGCTCATACCTTTTTAATGGTAGGCATAAAATTGTCATGTGTATGGGAAAACATACTTGTCTCTGATTGTGTGTGTGTGTGTGTGTACGTGTGTATGTGCGTAAAAACTTCTCTAATTAGCACTACCATGAGTAAAGATTCTTCTGGGATGAAGCGTTGAGGTTGGGGGTACTGAGACCCCATCCAGCTATATTTCTGAAGGCCTAAGGCAGAGGAAATTCTTAGCATATGAAATATAATTATTCAAAATGGAAGGTGGCCAAGGTGCTGGAGTTAAGATTTCCTATTCTTACAGTGGGATATTTCAAGAATTTCCTTGCCATAACTAGTTGGACACAATTTCTAGGGATGAATGACAATGTGCTGGGACAGGAAGATAGCAGCTGGCCGTTTGGCCAATCCATTATTCTGCATTAATTTGACTTTCTTTTTTTTTTTTTTTTTTTTTGGTCAGAGCCCTGGTGGCGATGAACTCATTTAGAATCTCTCTGCCTGCCACATGTCAGTTCAGAAATATTCCAACACAATGTGGCATTAGTTATGTGGCCTGGGATCGGGGCCAACCAATTGGATCCAATGAATGTAGATAAGATTTATTCATTGGCAAAATTAATAAACAGTAACAGTGACTTGAGCCAGTTAGAAAGCAGCTTATTCATAACAGTTCAGTGCCCCTGGGATGAACTGGTCCAGTCTTTGATTGGCTTCAGCCACAATGGTTCTGTTGTGTACACCAATCAGTGTGTTGGGGTCTGCAGGGGCACTGTCACAGCTCTGCACTGATATCCATCTGAGAAACTGATTAAATCTGCATTAATCACAGGGCCTAGCTTAAGTGCTATCAGAGCCCTTGAATATTGCCAGCAGGATCAATTGCTTTGGCTTGGAAATATAAATGCATTTCTGTCTTTGCTGGAAGCTATTATCTGGTGACAACGTTCTAGTACATTGGTATTATTTTCAGTTAATGAGCATCGAGGAACAAATTCTGACCATAACCACATGTACACGCTATTCAGAGATGGGAGAAGGTAGAAAAGAGAGACTGAGTAACATGCGAAGTCTTTTCAGTGGCCTATGAGACTCGACCTTGTTGACTCCTATCTGTCTGATAACTTCCATCCCTCTGATATTATAGATTGCTTCTTGCATAGCAACCCTCCAAACTGCCCCACCACATACGAAGACTGAATAGATGTCATTTGTTCAGAAATAGAGACATAGACATAGAGAACAAATGTTTGGATACCAAGCGGGAAGGGGAGGTGGGATGAATTGGGAGATTGGCATTGACATATATACACTACTATGTATAAAATAGGTAACTAATGAGAATCTGCTGTACAGCACACGGGACTCTACTCAATGCTCTGACCTAAATGGGAAGGAAATCCAAAAAAGAGGGGATATATGTATACGTATAGCTGATTCACTTTGCTGTACAGCAGAAACTAACACAACATTGTAAAGCAACTATACTCCAATAAAAAAATTAATTTAAATAAATAAATAAATGGAATCATAAAAAAAAAGAGTGTGCTTTGTTTTCTTCCTGAAGAAGAAAACATGAAAATGCTAACTTTTCAGAAGTGCTTTCTGTTGCAGGAAAACTCTTTGCCACCAGTGAAAAATTTTCCTGTGTTCTGCATGAAAAATACAATTATTTTATATCCAATCAGCCTATGTTCCTTAACAAATTATTTTATTGTAGGGAAAACATGATGCTTTTACTGAAACCTGTTTTGGTTTTTAAAAATTGATGATTAAAAAAATGGTTATGAAGATCCTAGGGGCAGGGCAGGAATAAAGACACAGATGTAGAGAATGGACTTGAGGACACAGGGAGGGGGAAGGGTAAGCTGGGACGAAGTGAGAGAGTGTCATGGACATATATTCACTACCAAATGTAAAATAGATAGCTAGTGGGAAGCAGCCGCATAGCACAGGGAGATCAGTTCAGTGCTTTGTGACCACCTAGAAAAATGATGATTTAGTACACAATGTGTTAGGTTTCTGGCTATGATAAGGCTATCACTTGTACCAGACCACTGCTTCTGCCAAGAATGCCTAGAATATGTGGATAAAGTACAAAAGAAAGCTTTGTTTGAAAGCATCAGAGAGATGCCAAGCCTGCTCTGATTTGAAGGGCCAGATTCTGGAAAGAAAGAAGGCTCTTTGAAATAAGCATATTTTATTTTATGTGCTACCTTCTTCATGGGACATTTAGTAAGTATAGACATGGATAAGATGCTGAGACTCTGGGCAGTGGTTTGGCTTCTGAGGGTCAGAGAGGACTTCTGAGCTTTTAGCATTTTCATGAAGCTGGGGAGACAACTATTAGAGTCCAAGCTTGCAAGAAAACCGGGAGTCAGAGGCCCAAGAACTTGGAGAGGAGTGGATCAGATGCTGCACCAGTTTTCCCTTTGAGACATTTACTGTTCAATATATGTAGAGTAAGCAACCAGAAGGCTGCTGAAACAGAGTGGAATCTTAGCGCTGTGGAGATAAAACTTGAGTTCGGGGCCCATTAAGGAGGAGGAAGCATAGGAAACATCCTAGATTCTCAGTTGGGACCCCTGGGAGGCCTAATCTCTAGGAGTGCAGAAAGAACCGAAATACTGTGAACCTAATGAGGACTGAAAACAAATCTTGAGCAAGATCGGATCCTGACTGGTTTGATGTTACGCACCGCTACAGCATCTGGCAGAGATTATGGAGTATCTTCTCTGGAGTGATGTAATGTAGAGACTCCGCAGCTTTTCATGTACAACATTTAGTATTCAATAAAAAATGATAAATCAAGCCAAGAGAAAGAAATAGAATCTAGAAAAGTAGACCAAGAAGTGACCCACAAAATGGAGAATTTCACTGAGAGTAAGAATCTATACAGAAAAATATCAAATGGAAATTCTAGAAATTAAAAAATCCTACACCTGAAATTAGATGGGTTTAACAGCAAATAAGACACAGGTAAAGGGGGATTGGTGAGCTATACAATGGGTGAGTAGAAATAGCCATACTGAAGGATGGAGAAAAAAAAAATGGAAAATATATAAAAGAGTATAAGAGACATAATAGATCAATAGAATTTGAATTCTATGAGCAGAAAGAATATTTGAAGAAGGATATTTGAAGAAATAATGGTCAAGAATTTCCCAAACTGATGCATCAAGCCATAAATACAAAGATTCTCTGAACTCAAGCAGGGTAAATAGAATGAAAACCATGACTAGTCATATAAGAAAACTGATGAAAATCAACACAAAGAGAGGCATCTTAAAAGTAGTCAAGAAGGAAGATACATTTAGCTCTAAAGGAACAACAGTAATACATTTGACTTCTCAACAAAAACAATGGGATCTAGAAAACATTGGCATAAGATCTTAAAGTGCTGAAAGAAAATAATTGCCAAGCTAGAATTTTACATTAAAAAATTTCCCCAAAAGTTTATATCAGAAAAAGATGTTATAGACAAATAAAGAGCTATATTGCAATGATCGAAAAACAGATAAAATTTAGAATGGGCAAAAGGCATGAATAAGTATTTCACAGGAGAAGAAATACAGATGGTAAGTTAACACATAAAAAGAAAGGGAAAGTAAAGGGTCAAAAGAAAACTATTTTAGGCTCCAAAGCATATTTTTATAATTCATTAACTTTTTTGGATGGATCAAATAATAATAGATGCCAAGCCAGACCTTGAATAATGAAGCTAGAAAGATAGAGCCTCATCTTTTCATTTTGTAAAATACGTTTTATCACATGTGCCTTATGGGAAGGAAACATAGAGACAAAGAGGTTCACTTGCCCAAATTTAAGAAGGAGGTAGTAATAGAACTTGTATTTTAATGGCTCTGTGGTCTTAGGCTATTTATCCCTTTAACACTTCAACTATTACTGGGAAAAGGCAGAGTTTGGCATTGATCCCTGCCCACATGGGAGTTAACATTCTAATAGTAGGAGACAGACAGCAAACAAACAAATGATAAGCACTTTGAGGGAAAATGAAGCAGGTAAGAGGATAGAAAGGAAAGAAATGACCTTTTAAGATAAATTGATCAGGGGCCTCCTCTTAGAAGAGGTGGTGTTTGAACAGAGATCTAGATGAAGTAAGGGAGCAAGCCATGTAAATATTGGGGAGAAGAGCATTCTAGGCTTCAAGCAACAAGACCAGCATGACTGGACAGAAAGAGTGAAAGGGACCGTGACGTCAGGACAAATAGTCTTAAGAAGCTATGGTGAGGACTTCAAATTTTACTTTCACTGTTGAGCACTTTGGAGGACTTTGTGCAGAGGAGTAACAGGATCTGACCTAAGTGTTAAAATAATTACTCTGACTACTCTGTGGAGAACAAAGGGGGCTAAGAGTGGATTTAGGGACTCTACTTAATGGGCTGTCTTATTAGTACAGACAAGACAGTGGCTTGGACTAAGATGGATGTGATGAGTTACTGAGAAATGGTTGTAAATATTTGGAACATATGTTTAATATAAAGCCAATGGGATTTATTGATGGATTATTTGTATAGGATGAGGGAAAGAGAGGAGTCAATGATGAGTCCAGAATCATTAGGAACTGAAGGAACGGAGGAAAAGTTTTGCATTTACAATACACTGGATAAATACTGATAGAGGTGAGGGCAATGGGAATTTAGAGCTGGAGCACCTAACATAGGTGTGGGGTGGAGTGGAGCGGAGCCAGGAAAGGTCCACTGCTCTCCCTTTACATGCTAGTTTCTTTTTTTTAAAATTAAGCATCTCAAAAATAGATTTAATTTTTTTTACATATACATGTATCTATTCTTTTTCAAATTCTTTTCCCACTTAAGTTATTATAGAATATTGAGCAGAGTTCCCTGTGCTATACAGTAGGTCCTTGTTGGTTATGTATTTTTAAAAAATTTTTATTTAATTTTTTAAAAAATTAATTAATTAATTTATTTTTGGCTGTGTTGGGTCTTCGTTTCTGTGCGAGGGCTTTCTCTAGTTGTGGCAAGCGGGGGCCACTCTTCATCACGGTGCCCGGGCCTCTCACTATCGCGGCCTCTCCTGTTGCAGAGCACAGGCTCCAGATGCGCAGGCTCAGTAATTGTGGCTCACGGGCCCAGCCGCTCTGTGGCATGTGGGATCCTCCCAGACCAGGGCACGAACCCACGTTCCCTGCATTGGCAGGCAGACTCTCAACCACTGCGCCACCAGGGAAGCCCTGGTTATGTATTTTATTTATTTTTTATTTTTAAAATTTTTATTGGAGTATAGTTGATTTAAAATGTTGTGTTAATTTCTGCTGTACAGCAAAGTGAATCAGTTATATATATACATATATACACTCTTTTAAAAATTCTTTTCCCATATAGGTCATTACAGAGTATTGAGAAGAATTCCCTGTGCTATACATTAGGTCCTTACTGGTCATCTATTTTATGTACAGTAGTGTATATGTGTCAACCCCAGTCTCCCAATTTATCCCTCTGGCAACCGTAAGTTTGTTTTCTACATCTGTGACTCTATTTCTGTTTTGTAAATAACTTCATTTGTATCAGTTTTTTTTTAGATTCCACATATAAGCGATATCATATGATTTTTGTTTTTCTCTGTCTGACTTACTTCACTTAGTATGATAATCTCTAGGTCCATCCATGTTGCTGCAAAAGACATTTTTCATTCTTTTTTATGGCTGAGTAATATTCCATTGTATATATGTACTTCATCTTCTTTATCCACTCCTCTGTCAATGGACATTTAGGTTGCTTCCATGTCCTGGCTATTGTAGATAGTGTTGCAATGAACATTGGGGTGCATGTGTCTTTTCGAATTATGGTTTTTTTCCGGGTATATGCCCAGGAGTGGGATTGCAGGATCATATGGTAGCTCTATTTTTAGTTTTTTAAGGAACCTCTGTACTGTTCTCCATAATGGCTGTACCAATTTACATTCCCACCAACAGTGTAGGAGGGTTCCCTTCTTTCCACATCCTCTCCAGCATTTATTGTTTGTAGATTTTTTGATGATGGCCATCCTGACCGGTGTGAGGTGATACCTCATTGTAGTTTTGATTTGCATTTCTCTAATGATTAGTGATGTTGAGTATCTTTATATGCTAGTTTCATTGCCTTTTTTGACTTTGGCTGTTCCTGTGTTTCTGATTTTGTGAGAGTTTTTTTTTTTGAGGGGGGGTTAGTATTTCTTTATTTTAAAAAAAAATTGAGATATAATTGATACATAACATTGTGTAAGTTTAAGGTGTACAGTGTGTTGATTTGATACACATATATTGCAATATGATTACCACGGTGGTGTTAGCTAACACCATTATTGTGTCACAATTATCATTTCTTTTTTTGTGGTGAGAACAATTAAGACCTAGTCTCTTAGCAACTTTGAAGTTTATAATATATCTATTGTTGACTATAATCACTATGCTGTGCATTAGATCTCCAGGACTTTTGGTTTTTTGTTTTTTTTTTTTGGCGGTACACGGGCCTCTCACTGTTGTGGCCTCTCCCGTTGCGGAGCACAGGCTCCGGACGCGCAGGCTCAGCGGCCATGGCTCACGGGCCCAGCTGCTCCGTGGCATGTGGGATCTTCCCGGACCGGGGCACGAACCCGTGTCCCCTGCCTCGGCAGGCGGACTCTCAACCACTGTGCCACCAGGGAAGCCCAGATCTCCAGGACTTTAAAATCTACTAGTTGTAATGTTGTACACTTAAAAAACATCTTCCAATTCCCTGCAATCTCCAGACCCTGGTAACCACCATTCTGCTCTCTGTTTCTGTGAGTTCAGTTTTTTGTTTGTTTTGTTTGTTTTTTAGATTCCACATATAAGTGAGATCATACAGTATTTGTCTTTCTGACTTATTTCACTTAGTATAATGACCTCAAGTTCCAACCATGTTGTCACTAATGGCAAGATTTTCTTCTTTCTCGTGACTGAATAATATTCCATTGTGTATATACACTGTGTATATACACTATATATACCACATCTTTATCTGTTCATCTGACAGACACATTGTTTCCATGTCTTGGCTATTGTGAATGATGCTGAAATAAACATGGGAGTGCAGATATCCTTTAAAGTTTAGATATCCTGTATTCATTTCCTTTGGATATACAGGCAGAAGTGAGATTGCTGGATCATGTGGTAGTTCTATTTTTAATTTTTGAGGAATCTTCATACTGTTGTCCATAGTGGCTACACCAAATTTACATTCCAACAGTGCAGAAGGGTTCCCTTTCTCCACATCCCTGCCAACACTTATCTCTTGTCTTCTTAATGATAGCCACTCTAACAGGTATGAGGCAATATCTCATTGTGGGTTTGATTTGCATTTCCTGATGATTAGTGACATTGAGCTTCTTTTCATATACCTGTTGGCTATTTGGATGTGTTCTTTGGAAAAATGTCTGTTCAGTTCCTCTGTCCATTTATTTTTGTTAGCAAATAAACATGCACATTTATTTTATTTTATTTTTTTAACGTCTTTATTGGAGTATAATTGCTTTACAGTGGTGTGTTAGTTTCTGCTTTATAACAAAGTGAATCAGCTATATATATATATACATATATTCCCCATATCTCTTCCCTCTTGTGTCTCCCTCCCTCCCACCCTCCCCCTCCCACCCCTCTAGGTGGACACAAAGCACCGAGCTCATCTCCCTGTGCTGTGCAGCTGCTTCCCACTAGGTATCTGTTTTACATTTTGGTAGTGTATATATGTCCATGCCACTCTCTCACTTTGTCTCAGCTTACCCTTCCCCCTCCCCGTGTCCTCAAGTCCATTCTCTAGTAATTCTGGGTCTTTATTCCCATCCTGCCCCTAGGTTCTTCATGACCTTTTTTTTTTTTTTTAGATGCCATGTATATGTGTTAGCATACGGTATTTGTTTTTCGTTTTCTGACTTACTTCACTCTGTATGACAGACTCTAGGTCCATCCACTTCACTACAAATAACTCAATTTCATTTCTTTTTATGGCTGGGTAATATTCCAGTGTATATATATACCACATCTTCTTTATCCATTCATCTGTCGATGGACACAGGTTGCCTCCATGTCCTGGCTATTGTAAATAGAGCTGCAATGAACATTGTGGTACATGATTCTTTTTTTTTTTTTGGATGTTTGCAGATGTAATTATTATTTTATTTATTTATTTTTGCTGTGTTGGGTCTTCGTTTCTGTGCGAGTGCTTTCTCTAGTTGTGGCAAGTGGGGGCCACTCTTCATCGCGGTGTGCGGGCCTCTCACTATCGCGGCCTCTCTTGTTGCAGAGCTCAGTAGTTGTGGCTCACGGGCCTAGTTGCTCCGTGGCATGTGGGATCCTCCCAGACCGGGGCTCGAACCCGTGTCCCCTGCATTAGCAGGCAGATTCTCAACCACTGCGCCACCAGGGAAGCCCCATGATTCTTTTTGAATTATGGTTTCCTCAGGGTATATGCCCAGTGGTGGGTTGCTAGGTCGTATGGTAGTTCTATTTTTAGTTCCTCTGTCCATTTTTAAATCAGATATTTTTTTTTGTTTGTTATTGAGTTGTATGAGTTTTAAAATATATTTTGGATATTAACTTCTTATCTGATACATGGTTTGCATATATTTTCTACCATTCCATAGATTACTTTTTCATTTTGTTGATTGTTTCTTTTGCTGTGCAGAAGATTTTAGTTTGATGTTGTCCCACTTGTTGATTTTTGCTTTGGTTGCTTGTGCTTTTTGTGCCGTATCCAAAAAATCATTGCCAAGGCCAATGTCAAGGATCTTCCCTATGTTTTCTTCTAGGAATTTACAGTTATCAGGCCTTATGTTTAAGTCTTTAATCCATTTGGAATTAATTTTTATGAGTGGTGTAAGATAGGGGTATTTTTTGGTTTTGTTCTCTTTTAGGAGTTGTCACTTCTTGATCTTGTCCCATGAACCTTGAGACTAGATCCAGGCTTTACTACTAAACTAGCCATCCAAAGGTAGAGCTCCCTGGTCTTCAGGACTGGGTTCTGGACCTTTGCTATGAACTCTACAGAGTTCCCAGAAGAACCCACAGCTGAGATCTAGCTGTCAGGGATGGAGCTACAGTAACTCACTAGGGAGGACAGCTCCCTCCTCTCACTGGAACTGCAGGATGACATAACCAGGAGTGTCCCCTGGTGCTCAGCCACTCTGAGCACACTCAGCCAGCTTGTGGTGTAAGTTAGTCAAGATTCACCCATAGAGCTAGAAGTAGGGTCAGTTTTTCCCAGTGCATATGGTACATATGCAGGTAGATATTTGAATGAGAATTAAACTTCTCTTTCCAAGAGACAGGGAAAGTTTAAGCTGAGTGGTCCAAACAAAAAATGCCTAGTACGTGAGGGGAGAGAGGCAGCATGCTCAGGGAACAGGTGGAGAGAATAGTGCTTTGGGTCACTGTGGTCCATGAATAATGACCCATCCAAGGACAATTATTGGGAGAACATGACGTAACGATCTAATTGGAGGTCACTTATAGTTAGACATCTCCAAGGACACATACTTAAGCTGAACCACATCCTGCCTTTAGGCATTATAAGGAAATTATAATGAGTGTGTCTAAGTCAGAGCCAGTACTACCAGGAGCAGAAGTGTCTCAAAAATAATGTCAGTATTGACTTGTTTTCAGTTATCTTAGAAACAAGCTATTCCTCTCTGCAGTTGATGGCAGTACTAGCCCTGCTTCTGCTTTAAAGAGATCAGAGATGGGAAATGGATTGGTCTCCCCAGATGTGCACCATAGGTCATGCTATGTTAGAGCTGAAAGGGATCTCAGAGACTGCTCAGTCCAATCCTTCAACTAGATGACGGGGAGGAAAAGTTTAGGTAGAGTTCTAGATACAAAATTACATGTATGTTTAAAGACTTAATTAACCTCTCTGCAAACTATGTGACTATTGTCCTCATAATTTGCTATTTCTGCTGGGTTCATGTCTGAATGAAGGGAAACTTGACCTTTATGGTATATGTCCTTTGTCCTTTCCTGTCAGTCATTTATGAATCCGAAAACATTTCTCTGAGTACCTATCACACATCTGGAACTGTTCTCAGCTGAGAATAAAGCAGTGATCAAGACAGACGTGGAGCTTGCCGTTAAGGTCTAGAGGGAAGAGACAGAAAAACTCAAGTAAGTGGTCAAATATATTGTTTACAAATTATGGTATTATAAAGGAAACAAAACCAGGATGGTATAAACTAGCGAAAAATGGAGGAAGCAACTTTAGCTAAGAAGGTCAAGGAAGAATTCTCAGAAGAATGGAGTAATTAAAAAATTTTAACTCAAGGTAATCTGAGAAAATTTCTTTAGGCCTAGTTGAACTCGAGCCTTTGAGGACAGCTCAGGTCTGAACATGTAGGGTGATCCTAGAGCTATTCTTCTTGTCTGACTTTCCTCAGGTTAAGGATTCCCTAAGCTGCTGGGAGTTTCACCAACTCTGCCTTGCCCAGCTTATGGAGACCATGGCCAAGAATGGCATGAGAACCAGCTGCTACTTTGGGGGATGCATGTACAGTTGCAGGTTGTGTCCCAGACAGCTCGAGGGTCACCATTCACATAGACTCAGTTGAATACAACTATATATGGCAGCTTTGACCAAGACAAGGTTTCCTATTAATGTGGTTTTCTCCTTTAATTTATCTTATGAAATAGTCTGGGTTAGAGGCAGGGTGGGACCAGGGAAATAATGGTAGGGGAGGTGGATTTGAAGAAGACAGTGGATTCTCTTTAGTGTAATCTATTGCCCCCTATTTACATTCCACGACGGTGGTCTAGAGGGAGGGAGCGTCAGGACTTTCAGGTTTCATGAACTTTAGCCCTGTAGTTTTTTAAACTGAATCATTGCTGCAGAACATGGAATCCAAAAGCCTTGAGGGCCTCATATCTAGTTCTTTGTTCCAGGAAGGAAGTCCAGAAACTTCATAATGTTGATAAAACTTCCAGATATAATGAACAACTTAGAAAGCTCAGGTGTCATCAGTGCCACCCTCCCACCCCAAACCTAGTGATAATGTGTATTGATTCACATGCCCTTTGCCCTCTCTCCTCTTTGTCCCCAAATTTAAGTTCCCTGAGAACAGAATCTTTGATTCATTCCTGCCTTCCAGAGCCCCTAGGATAGCATTGCTTTATACATAGTAGGTGCTCAGTAACTATTTATTCTGTCATTTAACCTGGTAATTTGTAGAACACATGTGATCATGAGTCAGAGGTTTTTTAGCTGGGGTCTCTCAGAAAGGTTTGGCTCCTGGTTCTCCAGCAGAATAATCCTGTCTCTGGGAATTGGAAACATCTGGAGGCGCCCAGCCAGGGGAGATGGAAAATCCAGTGTCAGGGTTTAGTCTGGAAACAGAATGCCCCCAGAACTCACATGCCATTGAGACCCTAAAGCCCTTTGCTTGAGCAGGGGTGGGAGAAGGGACAGGGGCTTCCTGGGATGCCCTTCACTCTCAGCGGCAGTGGTCTGAGCATCTCACCAGTGTATTCCATCTAGTATGCCCAGGAGTCTATCCCAGAGTTTGTATTTAAGGGAACCCTACCTAACCTTGCTTTTCATTTTAGCCTTAGAATCAAAAAAGGCACGTCCACTTCATTGTACCTCAAGAACGTACTTAATGACCTTTCCCAAATGGAAGGCAAGGTACCCATAGCCCACAGTTTTAACCGAAATCAATTCCTTTCCTAACATAAAGAACAAACAAAAATATCTTCCCAGGAAGGTAAATGCCAGAGGGGACTTGAAGGGTTCCTAGGGTACCTGCAATGTTCAGCAGTTGATCTTTTACAAAGGTAAACAGGATTTGCCTTGCTGGTTTCTGAGCAGTTTGTGGGGAGATGTGTACCAGGCTTCAACAAAACATGGTTGTGAGGCTGAGTGCCAAGTGCTTTGCATGAAGGGTGAATCCGCGTGAGTAGGGTGTGCAGCCACATGTGGCTCAGATGCCTGCTGCTTGGAAGGAATTGCAGTGCAATTAAAAGACTTTTTGAGACTTGGCAATATTGTTAATTCCTTTGCCATTTTACATGAGCAGGAGGATTAATTAGCATTGGCTTTATAGAGTTATATCTAAATGCATATGTTTTGGGTTAGATATTTCTTTTTACTAGATTAGTCAGATTTGTTCCTAACTGTGAAGGCTGCCTCCTGAGATTCATTTGTGCCTGCCTGAATGCTTCTGGTTTGATGGAGTGTGTTATCCAGGGCTGACACCAGGACCATCTATAGGAAGGCTGACTCTATCCTTACCTTGCAATATTACTTTTGAAGAAGAAATCAGAAGGAAAATGAGTAGGGATTTGGAATACAGGGGCAGACTTGGTCCCAGAATTTCCTTTGTTTTTGTCCATTTCTGCAAATGACTTTTAAAAACAGTCTCATTTTCCCAATTGCATTACCTTAATATTTCTTCGTTTTCACACTTTTGTAGGAGAGAAAAGGGGACAAAACTCTTTGCAACAGGGGTATCTTTCAATGAAGCTCAGAATAGCCCTCCAGAGCTACTTACTCAGACCTCTTCAGTGTTCACATCTGAGCCCATGAGGTTCCCAGGTCTTCCTTCTGTCAATTAAGCCATAATAAGAATAGTTTTTCTTGTATACTTTGGTGATCTTGGAAATATAGTATATTCCAAAAATAGACATATGCATGATTCTTTTTCTTATTGCTCATGGTAATGAGGGTAATGAGGGTTGTTAGTCTTAATTATCTCCCAGCACTAGGCTTAGCACATGGAGGTGTACAGTAATGTTTATTGGATGAATAAATGTTTGGCTTGGTTCTTGGGCCATTGTCTGGGGCAGTGGTTCTCACTTTAGCCTGCATGAAGTTCACCAAGATGGCTCATTAGAGTATTTCCAGGCTCAAGCCTCCCAAGTTATGATTTGGTAGGTCAGAGAAAGGGTTCAGGAATCCATACATATATGTTTTTAATTTTATTTATTTATTTTTTATTTTTGGCTG
The DNA here is from genome assembly GCF_002837175.3 of Physeter macrocephalus. Classification (NCBI taxonomy): domain Eukaryota; kingdom Metazoa; phylum Chordata; class Mammalia; order Artiodactyla; family Physeteridae; genus Physeter; species Physeter macrocephalus. Next base: position 137,590,781 of record NC_041224.1, read on the forward strand.
TGTTGGGTCTTCGTTTCTGTGCGTGGGCTTTCTCTAGCTGCGGCGAGCCAGGGGCCACTCTTCAACGCGGTGTGCGGGCCTCTCACTATCACGGCCTCTCTTGTTGCGGAGCACAGGCTCCAGATGCGCAGGCTCAGTAGTTGTGGCTCACGGGCCTAGTTGCTCCGCGGCATGTGGGATCTTCCCAGACCAGGGCTCGAACCCGTGTCCCCTGCATTGGCAGGCAGGTTCTCAACTACTGTGCCACCAGGGAAGCCCGGGAATCCATATTTTTAACAACTGTCCTGATGATTTTGGATGCAGGTGCCCTTTGGGCCTCGCACACTAGGGAAAGAAATTTCTCTGGGGGATATGGCATTTCAGAACTTTAGAGGGAAAGTTTCTCCTAACCAGCTTAGGCTCCTTCTCATTTCTGTCCAGGCCCATGTCCTCCTCTGAGGGTCCCCATGATGGCTTCCTTCCTCCCGTGAGCACCGTTGCTCAGGCAGTCTCTCCAGGTACCATTCCCTAGCCCTCTACTTCCTGACCATTGCAGAGTCCACTTTGCTGCAGATCAGATTCCTCCTGTTCCTATGGAGCCACCTGAGAATGGCATGACCAGATCATACCCCTTGATCTCACTCTGGGATTGTACAAATTCACTGGTGGCCAGGGTGACTTGGGCCTGTTAGTCTGGCTTAGGTGACATTTCTGCACATTTTCTGTGCTGTGTGTTTGCACAAGACACCGAGTAAGGTTAGTTAAACGAGCTTAGGTGTAAAAATGAGATGATGTATAAATGAGATGATGTATTTAAACTTAGCACAGTTCAGCGTCTATAACCTATGCTCCATACATTGTAGATGCTTTTTCCTCCATGGATTATAAACTCCTTGAGGGGTAGGACTGTGTCCCATTCCAAGGAGTCCCTGAACCAAGCTAGATTTCTCAAGGGTTAGGGCTGGAGTTGACATTCACCTGAAAGTTAGACATCAGTCTGACATAGTCATAAAATAACTAAATAGCAAAGCCCCAGGATGTATCAAATGGGCAGTTTTTAGCAACAGTTGATGCCTACCACCCAGAGAGATGTTGATAAAGCGAGACAGGAAGTAACTGTGTGCAGAGGCCTCCTAAGTAGACTCAACAGGATGATGTTCTCTTCACATTCAAAAGCTGGGGATGCTTAAAAACAACCTCCCCACACCCCTGGACTCCTCTCCGCCACTGCAGGAACACAGAAGGCCTTTCATAGCAGGCAGTTTGTTGGGTCTCATTAAATGAGTTATACTTTCTATAATAGCATAAATGTGTGCCTTAGTGAATAGGAGTAAAAATAGCAAAGCAGAAAAAACGTAGCTGTGGAAGAATATATTTTAAAATCTAAACTACCCATCACTCCAGACAGAGACAGAATTCTCCCTAGTTTTGCCAGCCCTGATTAGGGCACTCAGTGGCACAGCCTGAAGAGAAGCCACAAGGTGTCCTTTCAGAGCCTGTGGCACACATGTCCATCCATACACACTGAGTGGGCTGCCTTTTTTCTGCAATTTGCCAGTTAACTGGACTATGAGTGGCTTAAAGCAAAGAAAACGTACTCTTAATAAGGAGTTGGTGGTCGGCAGTTTCAGAATTTGTTCAGCAGGTCAACCCTCTGAGTTGGTGATTCTTTAATTCTTCTGGCTGTTTTTTTGTCAAGATCACAAAATGGTCTTCACAGCTCTGAGGTTCCAACAGGACTCCAAGAGGGAAAGAAAGGGTATTTTTCTCTTCTTCCCTCCCTCCTCCCCTCCCTCCCCATCTGTCTGTCTCTCCCCTTTTCCTACGTTTCTCCCCCTCTTCCCCTTTCTTTCTTCTCCCTCTCCCTTTCTTCTTCTCTTTCTCTTTCATCCAGGAGAAAAATCCTTCTCAGAAACTTCCAAAAGGTTTACCTTACCTCTCTTTGACTAGAAGCAAGTCACATGCTCATCTCTAAACCAATCACTACCATTTTGGTTTAGATCTATCATGGTTCCTTTCCTGGTCTAGAGAGGGCCTCCCTTTTTCTGAGCCTGTAGCTCCATGAATGATATCAAGACTCAATAAGAAAGTAGAGAGGAATGGCTGTTGGGTAGGTAGATGTATTAAATTCTAGGGCTGCTGTAACAAAGTACCAAAAACTGGCTTAAATAATAGAAATTTATTTTCTTATGGTTCTGGAGGCTAGAAGTCTGAGATCAGAGTCTTGGCAGGGTTGGTCCTTCTGAGGGCTGTGAGGAAGAATCTGTTACATGCCTTTTTGCTAGCTTCTGGTGGTTTGCTGGCAATCTTTGGAATTCCTTGGCTTGTAGAAATCACCCCATCACTGTCTTAATCTTCACATGTCATTCTCCCTGTGTGCATGTCTGTGTCCAAATTTCCCCCTTTATCCCCTTTTATAAGAACACCAGTTATAGTGGATTAGGGCCCCACCCTACCCCAATATGGCTTCATCTTAACTAATTACGTGTCCAATGACCCTATTCCCAAATAAGGTCTCATTCTGAAGTACTGAGGGACAGGACTTGAACACATGAATTTGCTGGGGGATACAATTCAACCCACAGCATCAGTCAACAGTTTCTGCCCCATGAGGTGAAGTGGTCAGGTTGACCTGACCATGACAATCTCAGCTACCGTACTTTCTTGTTTGCATTTAGCATTTAATTCAGTCTAAAGAGAACTTGCATTCTTTAAATGTTAGAGGAAAATTTTTAAAAAAGCAATTGGAAAAGGACAAGAACTAGAATTTTCAAAGAACATAAAAAATTAAAAATATCTTCACTGTCATTATCATCATCAATCAATCCACTTATGCATCTACCTACTTCCTTGCTATAACAGCAATAGAAAACCACAGCCACTCAGCTGGCAAATAATAGGAAAGTCCTCAGATAGAAATCTAAGGAGCAAAACACTGTGTAGTTACTCAACTCCATACTCATGAGAATCGTTAAGTAATTCTAATCATTTATGAAATTTAGTCTAGCAGAGTCATAAAATTGATTTTTCAAACATTTATATTCATTATTTAAACATTTTTTCCCCCAGAGGTGGCCATGGAGAACACATAGAAAAGTCAGGTTATTCATTTCAGACATTTTGGGACTATGTATATGTCAAAATTGATAAATATTTAAAATCCTTTTTAGAGCCATAAATGTTGTTATGTAACATTTTTCTCTTAGAGTAACTGAATCTGTTTACTCAGTATTTTTATTTCAGTGGAAAGCTCACTGCCAAGAAGATAAGAGCATGACATTTTTCCACCTAAAATCTTGTTTTTTTTAAAAGTCATTCAAAGAGGTATCAAAGATCATAAAGCCCCCTGAGATAAGATTATTTTGAACTTATTATAATAATTTTTCAGTCACTGCCACTGTTCTCCAGTGCTTTTGGGTGGATGCTCATGGCCTGTGGGGCAGCCAGGAAGAAGGAGGCGCCTGACCCTCTAAGAGATGGTGTGTGGTGGGGGCAGGAGGAGGCTGGCTCTGCTGAGTTGTGTGCTCTGAATATGGGCAGAGGCCCAGTTCAGGCGTGCTGTGCCCTCCTCCCCCATCACGAATTTGAGAAGGGGCTGGAGCTTCATCTGGGCTCTGCTCCACAGGTTGCATGGTCTTTCTCTTTCTTCGGTGGTATTATGCAAATGAGATCTCTGTCTAGCAAAGCTGTCCTAGGGGATTGACAGTCAGGGCCACCCCTTCTTTGGCTGGGCCACCAAGAAAGGGTCTGGACTTTGGCAAAAATATGTTTTCTCAAGCTCTTCCCCAGCAAGGGAAGACCTGCTAAATGTTTTTTCACTGGATATGCCCAGAGCCTTTTCCTGGGCCACAGAGCCTGCAAAATTTGTACTGAGCTCCCCTCTGTCCAGTGGCCTGTCCTCTGATGCTTTTAGTGTCTTCAGATGCTTAATTTCTCCTGCTTTCATCACACCTCCCTCATGTGCTCTAGCAGCCACTCTCTCTAAAGCATGAACATCATCCATTTGAGTGATGCTATGAGTTTTTTAAAAAATTAAGGTGGAATTCATATAACACACCACCATTTTAAAGTGTACAGTACAGTGGCATTTATACATTTCTAATGTTGTGCAACCATTACCTCAGTCTAGTTGTAGAACATTTTTATCACCCCAAACAGAAACGCTGTACCCCTTAAGCAGTCACTCCCCATTCTTTCCCGATTCCCCACCTTCCAGTGCCCAGCAACCACTAATCTGGTTTCTGTCTCTATGGATTTACCTATTCTGGAAATTTAATATAAATGAAATCATACAACATATGGACTTTTGTGTTTGGTTTCTTAGCATGATTTTTTTCAAGCTTCATGCATATTGTAGCATGTATCAGTACTTCATTATTATTATTTTTTGCCATGCTGCATGGCACGGCCTGTGGGATCTTAGTTCCCTGACCAGGGATCGAACCCAAACCCCCTGCAGTGGAAGCATAGAGTCGTAACCACTGGACTGCCAGGGAAGTCCTAGTACTTCATTATTTTTCATGGCCGAATAATATTCCATTGTATTGATGTACTATAATTTGTTTATCCATTCCTCTGTTGATGAACATTTGGGTTGTTTCCCTCTTTTAGCTATTGCTATGAATTTTTAAAAGGCTGTTTTCTTTGTTTACTTCTGTTTTTAGACATGGAACCATAGGCTAAGATCATTAACTGTGGACTCCTAAGAGTCTTGAAAAGGTGGCATGCACCGGTTTCTAGACTCTGGGGTCTGAGCTTCAACTATTCCAGAAAATGTTTGCCTATCTCTTTCTTAAAGGACTTTCTTATTTTATTTTATTTTATTTTTTTAATTTTTGGATGCGTTGGGTCTTCGTTGCTGCACGCAGGCTTTCTCTCTAGTTGCGGCGAGTGGGGGCTACTCTTCGTTGCAGTGCGCGGGCTTCTCATTTCAGTGACTTTTCTTTGTTGTGGCGCATGGGCTCTAGGCTCATGGGCTCAGTATTTGTGGCTTGCAGGCTCTAGAGCACAGGCTCAGTGGTTGTGGTGCATGGGCTTAGTTGCTCCGCAGCATGTGGGTTCTTCCTGGACAGGGCTCGAACCCCTGTCCACTGCATTGGTAGGTGGATTTTTTTTTTAAACGTAGTAGGATTTAATATAAAGTCTGAATTTAATTCCTAAAACTTAATAATATAAATTTAGAATGGGGGCTTCATTTTCTTCTTAGCTTACGGAAAAAGCCTGGATGCAGCCAAAGAATGATTAAGCAAATCACACTTGTGCAGCAGATATGAATGTCAGTCACCAAACTTAGATGTGCAAGAAATGTCTGGTTATTTTCTATAACTCAGTTTAACTTCTAACCTGGAGACCTCAATCTGCCAAGCAGGCAGAGAATTTAATCGAAGTCATTCTTGAAGATTCTTTACCAGGAAGGTTCAAGGAAACATATGCAGTGGTGAGACATGGGGAATAGGGTGGCCCCACCCTGTCCCCTGTCATCTACCTGCACAACCTGCATGGACACAGGAGCCCTGCCACTCCAGGCACTGTTGGGCCATAGGGTCTTTGCAAAGACTCTGTGCCCGAGCTCTCCCTACTTTCCACCTCCCTGGCTCTGCTGCCAAGCAGTAGGCTAGGACCCCTGCTACTCAGGAGCACATACTTCTTTCTTATACTCCCTCCTTTGGTAGGTGGATTCTTAACCACTGCTCCACCAGGCAAGTCCTCTTAAAGGACTTTCTGACTCTATCGGCCACCTGCTCAGGACTAACAGCCCTTGCCACAAGGGTGGTCTTCCTCGTATCAGTAGCACCTGTACATCGACCGGATGAGTTAGTCTCTTCTTCCTTTCAAAGTGATTCAACATCTTTCTTGCAGGTTATCTTTCCTGTCCTGTAAGCTTGCCCTTTGCTTGTTTTCACTGATCTTAGATTTCTTCAAGGACTCAGAACTCCCCATACTCCAGGCACAGAGCTAGAATTTGGAGGTTGTGATATAAACCCAGCAAAGCGGCTAGCCCTTTTTGGCATTCACGTTTCTTGCACTTGAAAGTGGGGCCCATGGGAATGTTAAGCTGCCTCCTGGTTTTATAAATGCCTAGTGCTAAAAAAAATTATGTGCAAAATGGAAGGCCTAGGTGAGTGTGATTTTAAAAAACCTCAGCTGCTGGGCTCCCTGTGGTGAAGGGCAATAATGGATGGCCGCCTTGCTGGGCTTTGAATGATGGGCCGTAATTCTCCTTGGTCTGTTTGCTGACTGCACAGGCCATTGGAACCCTGTCTTAGGTTTCATAATGTCACCAGGACACCCGCTGGTGTTTTAGCCCACATCTGTCTAAGAATTCTCCTCTCTCAGTTACAGGAAGGTGTTCTATAAGGCTGTACTCTGGAAGGGCGGTCCATAGGGCTAATATGTGTTTTGGCTTATTTTCCTTGTCAAGACAGTTCAGGATTGCCAAGAAGTGACCCTACACTTTTATAAAGCCCCAATCTGCTAACATGATTAAGTGATAATTCTTTAAATGTGCAGAGTGTTTTTTTTTTTTACGGGGAAGCCCAGATGGGCCTCCACAACATGTGGGAAAACCACTGCCAGCTTCATCGTGTCTTTGGGGGCCTCACTGGCTTCTTGTTGCCCATGTTACTGATGCCCCCTTTAGTTTGTATTATACTTGGAGCATTACAAGAGTCAGAAGATCACAGAGGAGAAGATTTTAGCTCCATTGTAGATGAAAGAAAAATGTATCCTACCCTTCCCCTCCCGAACATGCTTAATGAAAAACCTATAAAGCTTTCCTGTCCCTATCAGGCTTGATTCACCTGTTTATTCAGGCTTTTCCTGAAGCTGGGGTGACTGACGTGGTTGGGTGTGATGGAAGGGCCTTGTGGGTGATGTCTGGGCCACCGTGTTTTAGGACAATGCCCATCAGCTCAGAGCTTGGAGAGGAGGGATGTTTTCATTCCAGGCTTTGTGCAGCTTTATGAGAAAAGGAACGCGGGGAAATCTCTGACCCCCAAACTACCCTCTAGGCACAGGACCGAAGGGGGCACTCTGTCTCCTCCACTCCCTCCTGCCTCTCCCTCCCCTATCCCCAGTTTGCTTACAAGCAAAACCCAGCACAAATTCTTCCCCACCACCTCCTTCCACATCATCACCAGGGCACCTTCCAGAAAGAATATGAAGGCCAGCTCTGAGAATTTGAGGGCAACACGCTTTACAGGGCCTTGTGACCTGCAGTGGAAGGAATTTTGGGCCTTGTGCCCACAGTTTGATGGCAAAAAGGTTAACTAGTATTGAAAACAGGGTGGGGGACCCCGTCAATAAACAGGAGGAAGTAAGATTTGTGACTGCTTTTGCAGCATGATTAAATGGGGAGATCTATACTGGAAATGTACCCACACCCACATGGGACTCACCCTGGGTCCATAGTGCAAGCGTTATCCTCTCCTGCCCCTGCCCCTCTTCTGCTGGTCCCTGTCTTTCATGGATGATCAGCCCAGGACTGTCCAACAAGCTCACACTCTAGCAGTCTATCCTGGGCAAAAGCAATTAATAAGAAATATTTCTCTGTGAAACGCAGTCTGAGTCCTCAAGGTCCTTCGACTTGGCTGAAAGGAGACAAGGTTGGTGGGGAGGAGCCCAGCACCTGGTGAGCCCCTCCCTGATCTGCTCCAGGCCCTCCGCTGGGCCATTATGAGGGCTGACTTAACCTACCCTCCCCGTGAGCCTGTGAGGTAGCATTATTTTCATCATCTTTTCTAGATGAGGAAACACAGTCTCAGGGAAGTTAAGTTTATTTATTTCACTCCCTGCTGTTCTTTGAAGGATTTGAGATAGTTAACAAAAGCACTTAGGATTCAAAAGGAAAACAATAAAACTTGATGCAGAGACAAGGAGTGAAGGCAAAGCATGGAAAGAATATTAAGCTACCAGAAATGCACAGCACACTGGCAGAGTTGCTAGATGTGGCCATAGATTTAGCTCAGGGTTTCCCAGAGGCCAGAACAGAAGGAATGACAATTTATAGTTAGAAAAGTTGTGACTTACACAGTAAATAGAGGAGTCATGATTGGAATCCAGTTTTGTCTGATGCCAAAACTCATTCATTCATTCATTCATAGGGTGGGACTTGTGCTGTGGTCTTGAATGGTGGCTATGGCCCAAGTCTGAAACAAGAAGTTAAGCAGCGCTTCCTGAAGATTTGGGCCGGACCCTTGGTGCCAGGTTAATCAAGAAGCAGCAGGAATGGGGCCTGCCACCACCCACTGCTCTCCCACTGGCCCCTCCTGAGGCTATTTGGGAAGAGGACTGGGAGGCGAGGGGAAGAGTGGTCTTCCTAGCACTCAGGCCATGTGTGCAGTGAGGAGCTGGTATCTTACCAGGGGGAAGGGAATGTTTTTCCTTCTTTGATGCCAAATGCAAAGACTGGGGACCCATGAGAAGGGAAACTAGCTGTTGGAGGTTTGCTGAGTGGCAGAACCCACAGGCTCACACTGTGCTGTCTCCAAAATTCAGCATGATGAAGAAGTCCTTGGAGAGGCCAACCTGGGCCCCCGAGGTGAGGAAGTATGGACATAAAGCCTGGTGCCCACAATGTAGAGTCTAGAGAGTTCTGAAGACAGAAGGCCCACTGCAGTTGCTAGTGCCAGTAAGACTTATGGGATTGTGGGGCAGTGTCCCTGGGAAGAGGAGGGAGCAGGTCTCACCCTAACTTGTTCTCCACAGCCCTTGGAGGGTAGTAAAGGTACCCCTAAAGCTTGTCATCTTCTTTGTTTATTCTTAAAAAGGTTACTTGGTGTTAAAAAGAAAAACCACAGGGCTAAAATGGTATCACTTGAATTGAAGCCCATGCCAAATCTAGACTTAATACCTGACTTAATTGTAGTTTTGACCTTCCCCAGAAATGTAATCCTAATTAACCATTCTGGAATTTTCTGGTCAGCACCAATGATGAGGTCTGTCACATAGGCCCACTCTGTTCCCCCCCCCCCCCAAATCCCCTAATAGGAGGCAATCTGCATGATAAAATCCCTGTCTTCCCCTTCCTCCCCAGAAGAGGATGTGCTGGCCTAAAAAAAAATAATTTCTTTTCTTTTGCCAATACCTTCCTTACCCCACCCTTCTTCTGAGAAGCCAGGACAGCCAAGGAGAGGTGGCACTTTGAAGAAGGAAGAAAAAGGGATGGAGGAAGAAGACAGTCATCCCCACTTAATAAATATTTACATCATTAATATTTTTTAATGTTTCATTTTGAAGAATTTCAGACTTACAAAAGAAGTTGCAAAAATCTTACAAAGCTTCCCTGTACCCTTCTCTCGGCTTCTTTAAATATTAACTTCTTAGAAACCATAGCCCTATGATCAAAACCAGGAAATTAACATCAATATGAGACTATTAATTAATCTATAGGTTAATTCTGTAGAATTAAATTGAAATTTAATTTAAAAGCAAATCATTCGACTTTCTCCAGTTGCCCCACTAATGTCCTTTTTCTGGTCCAGGATCCAACCCAGGATCCCCTAGTGCATTTAGTGGTCATATTTCCTTAACCTCCTTGAAGCTGGAGTCAGTCTTCTTTGTCTTGCAAGACATGCTTTTTTTTTTTTTTTTGTGGTACGTGGGCCTCTCACTGTTGTGGCCTCTCCCGCTGCGGAGCACAGGCTCCGGACGCACAGGCTCAGCGGCCATGGCTCACGGGCCCAGCTGCTCCGCGGCATGTGGGATCCTCCCAGACGGGGGCACGAACCCATGTCCCCTGCATCAGCAGGCTGACTCCCAACCACTGCGCCACCAGGGAAGCCCGCAAGACATGCTTTTGAAGATTGTTAGATAGTTATTTTGTAGAATGTGTGTGAGTTTGGGTTTGTCTGATGTCCCCTCCTGATTAAATTCAGGTTATTCATTTTTGGCAAGAATACTACAGGAGATAATGTTCTCTTCTCAGAGCATTACAGGAGGTGGTGCAAGATTAGAAGTTTGTGTATTTTCCCCCAGAAAAGCATCATAGAAGAAAATATACCCAGCTTATCTCCCCTCCCAGGAGTCCTTGCCACCAATCCCTCTGAGGCCCTGGAGAGGGGAAAATAGCTTTCCTAAAAGGAGATATAATTTGTAGAAATTAATTGTACCTATACTGAAGATGGAGCCTGTGACTGTTCCTCATTCTTTGTCACCCTTGTCTCCCCTTCTCTATTCCAACAAGGCACTTAATATTCATTCACTACATTTTTGCAGAATTGTTTTGTTACTTAAAGTTTCTTAAATTAATAAACTTTTATTTTCGAGCATGGTCACATTTCCTATATGAATAATGGGGATCATTAGTAAATGAGGAAAGAATAAAATCCAGCCGTTATGACACTGATTCTTACCTGAGACAAAAAGGTAGTATTCAATCATATCTCTTATAATGTGTTCAAGCAAGTGTGAGGACATACATATATATCATATTGTAAAAATAATAAAAAGATAATATACAGTTTTGGCTAAGTGATGGGACAAAATACACTCTTAGCTCCTTTTAGCAAGAGTTTAGATTGGTATAATTTTCTGGAAAGCAATTTGGAAAAATGCATCAAAACTCATAAATGTGCAGAAGCTTTGATATAACAATTCCGTTTTTAACAATGTATTCTAGAGATATTATATTTCTGGACAGAGATTTAGTTCAAGGATGTTCATTGCAGTGTCATTTATAATAGTGATGAAAATCTGGAAATGATCTACATGTGAAATAATAGAAAATTGGTGAAAAAAATTACAGTTTTCCCATATGATGGAATACTTAGCAGTACAAATTGCATTGTAGACAAATTTTTAGGATACAGTATATTGCTAAGCAGTTTAAGCAGGCTATAAACAGTATGTTCAGTTTGATTGCAACTTGTTATAACTTTGACTTTCTACCTTCCTGTAGCCTCAAGAGCCTACACTGCCTTTAAAATTCACACCCTGTGACTCTAGCCCCCATCCAGCTTGATAGCAAGAGTTCTTTCTTCTAGGAAATTCCCTCCTCTGTCTCTCATTAGCTTAGCCTGGTGCTTCACTCCTTTGCAGGTTACCCTTGTCCTCTGGAAGCCAGCTTCTCTAGGCTGATATCTCTCCGCTCATGAAGCTTTGCGGAAACATGGGCAACGATTGGTTCCCTTAATTTTCCCAAACATAGGTAAGACTGAGCTTTGATGATTAATAAGGTACAACTTCCCTGAGCACTTGGGTGTAATATATGGGAGTGGCAAAGCCAAGAAAGGAAAACTTAAAACAGAATACTAGATATGTTTGCTCCCAGAAAACTTATGCTTGGGTCAGTCTCACCCATGTGTCTGTGTGTCCTTTATTGGTTGTTTCTCTCCTTTTCTGCCTGATTGTCACCATTTTGCAAGGACTAGCTTATTACTCTCCTCTCAAGAGTGTCCTTAAGCTCATCTCCCCTCCCAGGAGTCCTTGCCACCCATCCCTCTGAGGGCCTGGAGAGGGGAAAATAGCTTTCCTAAAAGGAAATATAGTTTGTAGAAATTAACTGTACCCACACTGAGGATAATAACATTTACCCTTTTATGCTGAGTGATTTAACTTAGTGTGTGAAACCTCCCCATTTCAGGATGAGATCTTATGATTGCTTGACCAAAAGACCATTAAAGAGACCCTTCCCTTTACTCCCTCTACTCCCCAGAACAAAGAGACAATTTGAAACATCAGTTATCATTCTGGAATACAAATATTTCTTGTAGTAATAAAAGGAAATATTGTACCTCTGCCCCATGCCTTTGCTTTTTACAAAGGATGTTTCCAAAAAAAGAATTCAGTTTCAACTAGAACACTTAGTCTCTCTCTCCATACACACACCCACACACACACCCACACACACACCCACACACATCCTTGAAGAGACATACCTTAAAATATAAACATCAGTGATCTCTAGGGACAGGAGGTATATTAGTTATCTATTGCTGTGTAACAAATTACCTTAAAATTTAGCAGCTTAAAGCAACAAGCACTTACTGTCTCACAGTTTCTATAGGTCAGGAATCTAGATGCAGCTTAGTTGGATGTCCTCTTGCTCAAGAGTGCCTCACAAGGCTGCAGTCAAGGTTATGGCTGGGCCTTAGTCATCTCAGGGCTCAACTAGGGAAGGGTGTGTGTGTGTGAGAGAGAGAGGAAAGAGAGAGAGGAAAGAGAGGCAGAGAGAGAAAGAGAGAGTGTGGAAGGGGAGAAAGACAGACAGACACACACAGATGAAGAGAGAAATCTTAGTCTTTTGCTAGCCTAATATGTTGGGGGTCCCCCAGACCCACCCCAGGTTTGATGGTTGGCTAGGAGGACTCATAGGACTCAGCACATAGTCATATTCTATATAGTTACAGCATTTAGACTATGACTTATTACAGTGAAAGGACACAACACAAAATCAGCAAAGGGAAAACGTACATGAGGTGAAGTCTGGAGGAAACTAGGCAGAAGCTTCCAAGAGTCCTCTCCCAGTGGAATCATGCAGGACACACTGAATTCACCCAGCAGTGAGTTGAGTTGTGACAACAAGTATGAAATGCTATCTACCAGGGACCGTCATTAAAGACTCAATGCCCAGAGTTTTTACTGGGGGCTGGACACGTAGGCACCCTCTGCCTAGTTCATATCAAAATTCCAGACTCCTAGAAAGGAGGCTGGTGTTTAACATAAACATATTGCTTGCACAGACAGTTTAGGCACAGCGAGCCTTTCTTATCAGGGAATAGTGGGAAACTTTCATCCTGAAATCCAAGTTCCCGGATGCTGGCCGCAGGTCAACCTTGCAAGCAGGCCTTTCTAAGGATAACAGTCTCAGGCCTGCTCTGTTAACTCTCTTCTGCACACCTAATCTTGGAAGTGATAGGCATGCCTTTTTCTGTATTCTGTTCATTAGAAGTGAGTTACTAGGTCCAGCCCACAGTATGGAGGGGATTTCACAAGGATGTGAATACCAGGAGGAAGGATCACTGGGGGCCCTCTTAGAGACTAACCACTCCACGGGGGGACTTTGCTTTTCTCATCTGTATTTTCTATTTTCTTTCTAACGACCCACAGTACTTTTATAATAAGAAAATCTATTTGAAAACCATGATTAATTATATATACAGCAGTACTTACTGTGGTGGAGGAAGCACTATATTCCTTGTGGAAGAAAACTGGGATTTCTTTAGGCTCCGCCACACTCAGGTGTGGATCCTTGTGGTCTAATAACTCTTGTTGGTGTTTGAGGTGGTGAAGTTACCTGGGAGGAAAAGTTGGAATGTTTCTAATTATAAGAATAAATGCAGGCTTAAAAAAGAGGTTTAGTGTTTTAGAACTAGCAATGGTTGCGGCAGGAGAGCTGAAGTAGACAATAATTTGTGAAATGGCAGGATGCGGAGTCTAAGGAAAACCTCTCCAGGATCCAGAAAGCTTCAGACCAAGGCAGATGTTATGCCTGGAAATATTTGGCAAGAACCCCTGTAGGTCATTGATAAATGCATGTAAATATGGGGGCAGGGCAGGGAGCCTGGGGAGGATGGAGCTGGGGTGATGGTGTTTTCAGGGTTGCTCTGGCTGGAATAGATGGAGGAGGAGGAACTTCTCTCTCTTCTGAACTCAGGATTTCAGAGAGGAAGTGAGTCTGGCCTGGGGATGGAACTATCACAGAATGAGTGAAGGGTGCTGCCTGCTGGTGTATTGCCCATGGTGGGAAGGATGCCCACTAACTTTCAGAGGCGGGCCATGGCATGGAGGTTGGGGTACTCCTGCTGTCGGGCGTCTGGAAACACAGAAGGCATGAGGACAGCACCTGGGTCACAACTGGGCATTTAGTGAGGCGGGGGAGGGAGGGAGAGAGAAATAAGAAAGGAAGAAGTATAACATATTCCGGAGGCCATTCAGAAGGCCTCCTCCAGCATCCATGATCCTCCAAATCTGCTCGTTTCCACACACAGTAATTAAAATACTCTAATATGCTATTCTTATTTTATTATGTTTATTTATTTATTTTTCTGGTCTGTTTCTCCCCACCATAATGAAGCTCTATGAAGGCAGGGATTTGGTCTGTTTTGTGTCTGGCATATAATAGGCAGTCAATAAATGCTGTAGAATTGGATTAAAAAAACACATTGATGCAAGTACTTCACATTCATTTCCTTGCTTCTGTATTTAAATAAAAACTGCGTATGTTTGCCTTTCAACTTAGTGGATTTCATCTGTAACCTCCATGAACTTTAAAACGGACCCGTCAGTATTGTGCTAAATGAAGGAAGCCAGACACCAAAGGCCACATAATGGTGTGATTGCATCTGTATGAATGTCCAGAATAGGCAGATCCACAGAGACAGCAAGCAGATTAGGGTTTGCCGGAGGCTGCGGGGAGGAGGGACGAGGGAGTGGCCGCGAGTGCGTATGGGGTTTCCTTTCCGGGGTAACAAAACTATTCTCTAATTAGACAGTGGTGACGGTGAAATTCAGCTCCGTGAATATCTTAAGAACCATCAAATTGTATACTTTAAAAGGGCGAATTTTATGATACGGGAATTATATCTCAACAAAGCTGTTGTTAAAAAAATACAGGTTTGTCATTAATTTCCAATGAGGCAGGGTGAGAGCGTCTTTTCCTGCAGTTCCCCAGATAACTAAAACGAGGCAGGCTCGTTGGCAATGTGGTGTGATGCAGAGTGTGGACACTAGCATCAGACACCCAGATTTGCATCCAGCCTCCTTACCGCCGTGTGCCCTTAGGCAGGTTGCTCTTCTGACCTCCTGGTGCCTCATTTCCCTGCTTTGAGCAATGGGTATTCCAACTCTGAGACACAGGACCATGTGAGGGTCAACTTCATTAACTCGTGTGAAATGCCCAGCACTGGGCTTGACAGCCTGACACTGAACTCGGTCCTCTTCTTTCCTCCTCCTACTCAGAGCTGCAGAGTGGCCAGGTGAGTGGCAGAGCAAGTAATTAGAATCTGATTACTGAGATAGGATCCATTCTGTGGCGTCCAAAATGATGAATCTGCCTCTTGAAGTCCCTTTGTCTGCAGCGGTTCAGCATTGTTGTGTCCATTATTTGCCGTGGAAGGTCTCCATCCCTTAGCCTCCTTTTTCATCAGATCCAGAGCAAAGGCCCTACAAATGTCACTGAGCACAGCCAACAGGGCCTTGCCACTACTCTGGAGATGGGATGCTCTGTCCTTGTCCTTTCTGAGAAGGAAAGAGGCAGCCAGACAGAGCTCATTCCACTGATTCTTGTTTGCTGGGCAGTTCTGCAAATGTTTAATAATTGGTTCTCTGGGACATAAAAAAGCCCTGACTTGTAGTGTGTGCCAGCTTCCATGGTGTGCTTTCCCCAGGGCTGACTTCAAGCCATCAGTGTGGTATCACTGAGTTTGGAGCTGGGAAGAGAAGCGCCCAATCAGTTATCTCAAGACGAGGGAATGGGTTCCGACATATTATTGCCTTTACAGGGTAATTACACCATCATGGCTCAACAGAGGTTCTAGGCAGTTTCTAGACATAACTGCTTAGGGAAGAAGGGGCTTCCTGGTGTGAATTTTCAAAGCATGACACCTCTGTTGGGCCTTCTGCCTCCTGCGAACTCAGCATGGAAAGCACAAAATTGTGAGCTTGCTTCTAAGGCTGGGAATCTGCACAGGGATTTATTGGAGAGTGGGGGAGGGGTGGTCAGGAGTCCAAACTAAGCCTCCTTGGGAGAGGAGCTTTTTGACCATCTGTGAAGGTATATTGGAGTCAGCACATTGAGGCTCCTCTGAAAGCCTCAGACACTGTTTCTTGCAGCCTGATGTGCATGCAGATTTGACAAGGTCAGAGTCACGCAATTAAGGTCAAAGGATTACAGGATGCATGCTAAGGAGAAAGGCAAAGGAGCCTGGCAAGTTGGCAGCCTTACGAACAGAAACTTTGCAAACCCAGACAAATGAAGCCTCCACTCCTCTGGAGGGGTGACCCATCTAAATTTGGGTGGCAGGTTACAGATAGAATACATTCCTGGAAGCCAAAGCAAGTATTGATCAAGGTGATTGTAGAAATAATCTTCAGTTCTGGGGCTGTTTAGAGTTTTTAGGATAGATTGTTAGTGGGTGGGTGGTGATGGGGAGGTGTGCTGTTGTTTGCCATGAGAGTAATGACTGGGTTCATACTCTTCTAGTTAAGAATAGTGGGTTAGTTAGAGCAACCTAACTGCTATGACAAACAAACTCCAGTGGTTTAATACAAGCATTTTATTTCTTAGGACTTTCTTCTGGTTGGCTGAAAGTGGGGTGACTCTACTTCCTGTAGGCATTTAGGGATCCAGGTTGACGGAAGCTCTGCTATCTTAAATACAAGGCACACAACATGTCCCTTCCATTGATACCAGGCCAGCAAATGAGGGAAGAACAAGCAGAGAAACACATCTGCTTTTGAACCACATCCATTCCACTCATGTTCCTCCTTTTTTTTAAGGACTTTTTCCAGTTTTATTGAGATACAGTTGACATATAACATTGTATAAGTTTAAGGACATAATGATTTTTTTTTAATTGGAGTATAATTGCTTTATACCCTGAGAAGACCATAATTCAAAAAGACACATGTACCCCAGTGTTCATTGCAGCACTATTTACAATAGCCAGGACATGAAAACAACCTAAATGTCCACTCATGTTCCTGAATGGGCCCCCTTTTGCAAGAGGAAGTATTTCCTGAACTGGGTAAGTATTAATTGAAGGCCCTCTGCATTTATGACAAGTTCTTTGACTTTTAGATCACCAAGTATTCCCTGGCTGGGCATCTGCTTCCCAAGAACAACTCTACAGAGAGGAGCAAAATCTTTGCTCTGCAGCAAGCTCTGTCTGCCATAGACAGGAACAATTCTGTGGTCAGCATGGTGCTGACGAAGAGTTTTCTTTTGCTAAGGGTATCTTTACTTAAACAGATTGGGCAAGTCAGCATTTTGTCTCGTGTTTCCTTTCCAGAGGAAAGTCAAGAAAGCATGGTCCTGTGTTGAGTCCATAACGCACCAATAATTGCATTTGGTATCTGTTCCCTCAGTGGGACAGTTCTTGAGGATGTGGGAGCACTGTGTGGGGGAACTAAACTGGGGAGCAGTTCTTTCAGCACTGGGTGGGGGCATTAGCTGAAGTCCCCCTGCCGCCCCTTCCATAGCAACTTCTCTGATTCTTAGATCTCTAGGCTCTCGTTAAATCCACTGATTTAGTAATTTACTGCCCTGAGGGTTTTAACTGAAGCCAGCATGAGTGACAGTTAAGGCCGCCTGGAAGCTATTGGTACCAATAAAGTACCCTTCCCCACCCACCCCCAACAACTAGAGCTGCGTGCTAAGAATTCAAAACCTCATCCATTTTTCTTCATGCCTAGAGATTTCTGATGATTTATGTCTCCAGGTTCAAGCCTTGAGAGACAATCAACAGAAGATGAACACGTTGAAAACTGACTTTTGGGCCAGAGGGAACATCTGTGCCTCAGTGCTTTGCGTATGTAGTGGGAAAGTGACTCACTTCATTTGTTCTCATTTTACAGAAAAGCAGACATAATCTAGCACGTGCCAATCAGTGTAGTCTTCAGGTGTATCACCAGACAAGGGCCCAGTGCCAATGGAAACCTAAGGTGGCAGAGAAGGGTCATGGTCATGGCTTACCTGCATGAATACCATGCAGAAGAATGTAAGTCTTCAGCTGCCCCCAAGAAGCTTTGTATTCATAAATGAAGATAAGCAGCTAGACACCCTTGGGGCTCTTTAGATGATGTTCCAAAAGCCATTTGGTGAGCTTTAATATTTGTGCCCAAAGGGAATCATAGATGAGTATTACCAAGTATTTCCAGGCAGGTCAGGCACTGGGGGTTGAAAACATTGAAGGGTCTGTACCTTCTTAGGAGCCACTCTCCCCATCTTGCTCTCTGTTGTCTTTCTGTGACTCTTTTTCCCTTTCAATGCTGTCCTTGATATTTGTGATAATTAATCTCATGTGTCAACCTGACTAGATCGCAAGATGCCCAGACACATTATTTCTGGATGTGTCTGTGAGGGTGTTTCTGGAAGAGGTTAACATTTGAATCAGTAGACTGAGTAAAAGGGATTGCTCTTCCCAGTGTGGGTGGGCATCATCCAGTCTGTTGAGGGCCTGAATAGAACAAAAAAGTGGGGAAGAGATGATTCACTCTCTTTCTGCCTGGATACTTGAGCTGGAACATCAGTCTTCTCACGTTCTTGGTGCTCCTGGTTCTCAGGCCTTCAGAGTCCAACTGGACTCTACAGCTCTACAGCTCTCAGGCCTTTGAACTGCATGGCTGGCTTTCCTGAGTTTCCATCTTGCAGATAGCAGATAGTGGGACTTCTCAGCCTTTGAAGTCACGTAAGCCAGTTCCATGTAATGGATCTCTATGTATAATCTCTTGATTCTGTTTCTCTGGGGAACTGTGACTAACACAACATTTCATCTGTGTGAAGTTGGTGAGAGAGCATGACACCCAGATGACGAACCAGCTCCCAGACACTGGATATTTCTAGAGTTATCATGGATCAGAGGTGTCTAGTTGCAGGGGTGAGGATATCTCTCAGAGCTGGTTTTCTTCTACATGGTTGGGATGAGAAATTTGATGGCTTCCACAAGGGTCTAGAAATGTATAGTTACCTGTAAGGACTCCAAGTGGCCTGTTCTTACGGGGTTTTCACTGATAAAATGCATTTCCTTGCTCTAGTCAGGATGATAAAAATACAAATTCTTACGAAGATTAGATTAAAATTTCATTCATATTTATATTTATCTTCTCTGAGTGACAAATAGTCTACCTTTTAGCATTTCCCTTAAAAGAAAAGTTGAATGTGGAAAAGTTCCAGAGTTTGTCCAGGTAAGGCAGACATATCATTTCACACATGGGCGCCAGTAGTTTGGTGGTACCTGTCTGGAGAGTTGTGCTGAGAAGAATTTTGATACTGCATCCAGTTTCAGTGTGAAAAACTATCACAATTGATTAGCAGTGTCTGTCAGGGGTGAAGAAATCAGGAGCAGTGACATGTTTGACACATCCGTTCATTCAACCACCAAATATCAAGTGCTTGTTATATGCATGTCACTATTTTTAGTTGCCGAGTCTCTAGTCTAGGTGCCAGAGACATTGTTCTAGCAGCTGACTCTATTTGCTGTCCCTGACTGACCCATCATTTTACGGTCTAGGTAGGTCAAATGATTCATCTGAGGCCACAAAATTATTTGGTAAAAGTCAGCCAGAACACAGGACTCTTGACTTCATAGGTGTGCATCTTGTAACCATCTCATCATCACCTGGGTGAGCTGATTGTAAGCATTTTTATTCTAGGCTATAAATTGCAAAAAACTCCTTGATCTTCTTGTGTCTCTTTGATAGAGTTGACCCTCAACTTTGGCTGTAGCATAGGAATAAGGAGATTTTTCTTTTTCTTTTGGAACCTTCCATGCTGAATCACCTGCTACTTTTGAGAATGTAACAGAGTCAGCAATGCCTGTGGAAAATTTTTCTTTGTTGGCAAAGAGCAATGTGGTATTTAGTTGAAGCAGGATGTTATCAAAAGACTCTACAGGAGTTTCAGAGTGCCTGAGGTGGGTGGGAGCTCCATGGATCAAGGTATCAAATAGTAGTTGGGTGAATTTTTCCATGGCTGAACTCCAGGAAAATTCCCCCTGATATGACTTCTATTGTTCAAAGTAGGTCTGTTCCTGCCCAGGGCTTGTGAGAGTAGGCATGTCCAGATGGGTGGGTGGAGAGGTACTTGGGAGAAGAGATTATTTTTTCTCATTAGGATTCAGTTTATTCCACCAGTTTTTAGCTCACTTTTCCCCATAGTTGGGGGAAGGGTGTGTGCCTCCCTGCTGAGCTTTTAATCTGAACTTCAAAGCTTTGCAAAGCAGGCTCCTCTATCTTTTTTCCTGCTTGGTCTCCATGGAAAACTGGTGAGATCTGACCTCCTCCCAAAGTGTCCAAAGCAAAGTGTCTACTCAGAGCTCTGTGGGTCCTGATTATGAGTCCAGGGAGGATGGAACTTGGGCCATTTGTTTGAATGGCTTTGCTTCATGTCATTAGAAATCATAGAGAGGCTGATTTATATAACTATATCTATTTAAGGATTATTGAAAGGATTTCTAGGAAGTTATGAGAAATTTGAAATAGGTATTCTAAAATGCCTCTACCCACAGGGCATTGCTCTAAGAAGCTCATTACTGGTCATTAGAAAGCTTGATGTAGCAGGAATTGTCTGGCCAGGCCCAAATCTCCTTGGCCCACCTTAAATATTGCCCACAGACAAATCCTGTACAGGCCCTATGGCGTCCGGGCTCTCTGCTGGAGAACATTCTCTGGTAGTGCTTGCTGGGGACAGACTTGGAAGTCCTGAGGAGTTAACACTTCAGTCAATAAGGGCAGGAGTTGATGGGTAAATCCCCCAGCCTCCTTGCCAACAATGGCCAATTCTGAGGTGGGTTCTACACATTCTCTACGAGGGTCCCCATGGGATGGAGCATCAGCTATCTGCAGCCATAAGTTTCTCATTTATGCCTTTTACTTGGTTTGCATGCCCGCCCTGTCTCAATTTCCATCTCTGTCACCATGCGTGCTGGTCACCTCCAAATAAACACTTGCACCCAATCCTGGTCTCAGGTTTATGAGGGAACTCCCGTGAGACCTGACAAATGTCTAGGTCTTTTCCTGCCAGAGCTAGAGTGTCTGGAAAGTGGAGGGGTGGTTAGACCAACTGTGGAGAGCTCACAGGGCCACATGGGCTGAGCTGCGAGAACTCGCTGAGGTCCACGGCCTCTCCTCCCTCTGCTGTTGGTAGGTAGATAGATGTTTGTCCAGCTAGGGGCTGATCTCCTCTGCAGTGGGGGAGTATACAGTGCCACAATGTAGACAGAGTAAGAATAACAACTCAGTGGGGAAATCAGACTGAGCTGCAGAATTGGTATTATTACTAAATATAGCATTTGCCCTGGAGGACGAATAGAGGAGGAATGCTAGGTGGGCCCCAGGGGCCACTGGAATGACCCCCACACCATTCATTGAAATACCAGGTGGTGTCTGGATCAGAATGTAAGAGCATCAGCTGGGTCTTGATGGGAGGTTCCAAGTAGCTGGCTGGTTTGGGAAGGAGAGGGGCTTGCAGGGCCCTCTCTGCTGGAGTGGGTGTGGGGAGAGGGTATGACAGAGATCATCTCTGGTCTGGAGGGGCACACAATTCCTTTTCCAGGTAATAGTGAAAACCTGTGTCCCCCATTCCCTTTGGGTGGCTAGAGAATCCGTCTCCTACGGAATGCCAAGTACCAGGGCCCAGTGGCTTTGTTACCTTGTGCAGAGTATTAACGGTGTCATAGGCTTGCGTCCATATTGAACTGTGGTCACAACCAAAGGAGACTGACCTTTCTCCCGTTCTTGTCATATCCGAAGTTAAATTATGTGACTTCTTGGACATTTTTCCTGCACTATTTTTAGGTGGCACAGCGAGGAGGGAGCTGTCACTTGTCCCCTAGCCTCAGGCAAGGTGGTGGAACAGCCCGGTTGGAACACTAGGCTGCCCTGACTGTAGAGCATCACTCTGACCTCTACTGCTCCGTGACAGGTGTAGGGCCAAGCTGAGTCCTGTGGGGTTTGTAGGGACAGGAAGAGAAAGGGAAGGGGGAAAGAAAGAACCCTTCTGAAAGGAGTAGTTCTTATTGGAGAAAGAGGAGGTGTTACTTTCTGGCCTGGCTCTGTGAGCTTTCCTGTGACATTCTTCCTCCGGTACACTTCCCCATGGTGCTGCCCCTATGTCTGGCCTTTTCTGTGGCCTCGACTCCTCTCCGTTCTTTCAGGCCCCAGCCAAGCTGAGAAACTAGTGAGTACTGGGAGGTGACTAAGCGCTTATGGGTTAACATGTTAATAGCGATAATGGCTGATGTTTGTTGACTGCCGCTTTGTGTCAAGCGCTCTACAAAGGCTGTGCAAGGATGATCTCATCTAATCCTTTTAACAATCCCCCAAATTAGGAACTGTAATTATTCCTATTTTTAAGATGAGAAACTGAAGCACAGAGAAGTTGAATAACTTTCCTAAGATTAAGCAACTAGTAAGTAGTGGGGCCAGTGCACAAACTCCATGTTTTCAACAATTATTTATGTATTCAGCACCCACTACATGCCAGGCACCTGTTCTACGTGAACAAGGTAGGCAATGTCCCTGCTCCTCTGCTAGCAGGTCAAGTCAGGTAAAAATCCAAGAAGTAGATGTATTAACAAACTCTCAGATAGTGATTAGTGCCACGTGGAGAATTAAAATAGGCTGATGTTGGTGGAGCCCCTGGGTGACCACTTTAACCTGGGAGGTCAGGGA
Organism: Physeter macrocephalus; assembly: GCF_002837175.3. Taxonomy (NCBI): domain Eukaryota; kingdom Metazoa; phylum Chordata; class Mammalia; order Artiodactyla; family Physeteridae; genus Physeter; species Physeter macrocephalus. The sequence goes on from NC_041224.1 coordinate 137,613,089, forward strand.
AGGCTTTTTGGAGGAGGTGATATTTAAGCTGCAATCTGAAGGACAAGGAGCCAGGCTGCAAAGATGATGGGGAAGAGAAGTTCTGCAGACAAACAGCCAGAACAAAAGACAGTCAAGGCAGGAACAGAAAGGAGAGGGATAGGGGAGAGGCAGGAGGGGCCCCTTCCAGAGCCTCCCAGTTAACATTCTTCATTTGCTCAGGGTCTTTCAAAACTTAAAGGGGCCCTGTGGCTCCCCTGAGGGAGTCAGTGGACCGAGGGGCCTTTTCACCTGTGATTCAGCTATGTGAGTAACAGTGTGACTGGGACCAGAGTGGGAGCCAAGTGCACACCTAGCCTACTCCCTGCTTGGTGCACTCTGACCTCACCCAGGAAGCTGGGCAGCTGTGTAGGGTGGGAGCCACCCAGAGAGATGGTGGGAGGGCTATCAGGCCTGTGCTACCTCCACTCCCTGGCAGGACAAGGCCTGTGCAGCCACTTCTGGGCTTGGTGCCAGCACCTCTCACTGAAAAACAGCAGGGCTGATTGCAGTGACGTTTTGCAAAGGAAACAAGGGAGAGAATGTGACGTGGGCTGAGATTACAGCTCACAGCATTTCAGGTCCAGGCCAGTTCTAGTAGCAGAGGTTCAAATTCCTCCCTGAGAGTGTTTCCAGGAAACCTCAGGGCATGAAACTATAGTGCCAGATGTTCTAGTAAAAGGAAAACCTCCCAGAACAAATAATAATAAGGGCAAATTAATCCTGCAGGTAATGGAGAGAGAGAGAGAGAGAGAGAGAGAGAGAGCGCTCCAAGACTGTAACTAGCAGGCATCTGGGTGGTTCTGGATGAATTCCATGTGCCACATGCCTTGTTTCTTCCTATTTCCTAATACTTCTCCTCCCTGTGATTTTCGGGACCAATCCTTTGGAACCACCAAGGTGTTGGTCTCAGAGAGGCAAGCAGCTGGAGAAAAGGGATTTGCAGTTACCCAGGAGCAACACATTAAGAAAGATGCTCCTGATGGCGTGTGTAGATCTCATGGCCAAGGCAAAGGTTACTCTCTGGGTCCTGAGCTAGAATTCTGTGCCGTGAAGGTGGGCATGTGTGGTACAATAAGTCAACACTATCCCAGTGTGCTTAGATGAAACAGCTGTCTCAGAAGAGACAGGTGTGTGAGTTGTTTTGAAGAACAAATGCCCTGAGAAAAGTGAAGAACATACATGGGGATAAAGAGGATGTGGAAAGCATTAACCAAACCTCATCTAATGTGGGTAATTTAGAAGTAGGTCCAGGAAATTATGTTTACACCAGTCCCAATATAAGCTTAGATTTTCCTTTATGCTTAAGTGTTCCCATGTCCTGACAAAACCATTGAAATCTGGGTGAGGGTGAGGGTTTCAGTGGGATATGGGCTCTCCTAGTCTCCATGCTTTGGATGATGGGAAGGACAGGGAATGTGTCACTGATTAGTCTAGGGTCAAGTAGGGTCTCCATGCACAGAGAAGTTGCTTGGCTGAGGGGGTGAATGTGGAGGTCAAGTGTGCAGCTGTGTCAGCCTGCAGAAGGGACACATTTTAAAAATGGATTCGTCTAGCAGGATACCTATTTCTAATTCCCAGATAGGTGTTATCATGTGAGTCCTTGTCATCAAGGAAAATGCTTCTCAGATCCCCCTTCGATGTGCCTTCACTCTTTTTTTTCTCTCTTTTTTTTTTTTTCGGTACGTGGGCCTCTCACTGTTGTGGCCTCTCCCGTTGCGGACCACAGGCTCCGGACGCGCAGGCCCAGCGGCCATGGCTCACGGGCCCAGCCGCTCCGCGGCACGTGGGATCTTCCCAGACCAGGGCACGAACCCATGTCCCCTGCATCGGCAGGCGGACTCTCAAGCACTGTGCCACCAGGGAAGCCCTTTTTTTTTTTTTTTCGTAAAACACTTCCCAAATTATCTTTTGGGAAATTGACACTCAATATGTAAAACAAGAGTTCAGTGGTAAAATAACTTTGGGAAATGCTTGGTTAATCACAGACAGATTTCTTTTAATTGCAGGATTTCTCAGAGCATTTAATATATGACTTGCATTATGAATCTCCCAGAGGCGGTTTCGGTGAGCAGAATTTCTCAGGTGTATATGGCAATGGAAGCATCTTAGAGGACTAATGCTCTGTGAGCACATATAACACTGATTTAAATGATTGATGCTTCATTCCTTAGATTTACATTAGGCAAAGGTTGCTCTGGAAGCATGTCATTGTTCTATCAAATGGGGGTCTAGCACAGACGTCAAACAACTTGCCTTGACCTCCTAGTGGAGTCATGGCCTCCTTGGGAAGGAAACAGCATACTTTTCTGCAAGCACTGATGGAATATTTGAGGGTGCACACAGCCTTTAGCACATGGGAGGGCATCTCCTTGGATAGATGCTTGGGGTTTAGCAGCCACTTATCCTTCTTATTCTCCGTAGACAGGATTCTTCAAGCATCAACAACCAAAATGGTCCCTTGGGAGCTAAGAATTTTTGGTGCAGTTATTCAAGAAAGAAAAAAGGAAAAGGTAGTAGAATAAGGAATTCATTCTGAGAAAAAAACCCCCACAAAACACCAAGTTTAAGCTTGCTGACAATAAGGAACCATCCAGACAGTATCTTTGACGTGTCTTCCAAATATTGAAAATTGTCTGTCCCCCTTCCCCTGCCCCCAACAAACAAAGAAACAAGGTCAGCATGTTCTATGTGCCTCTGCTTCTTCCCGTGTACCTACCTCACTAAAGTCACTATTGAAGGAGAGAAGTTTGTGAAGGACTAAAGAGTTTCTAAGGGAGCATGGCACACAGCTCTGCTTGTGGCCCTGAGGGGTGAGAGGGCCTGGCTGCCAGGTGGGTCCTGTCCTCATTGGCACAAGCTCTCTGCTCCTCCATAGTTGGTTAGGGAGCCACCCTAGACTCCAGCAGAGTGAAATTTGAGGACATGATCCTTAGGTACAGTTGCTGCACCTGGAAAGCTGAGAAAGAGCAGGTTTTCAAGGCATCTGAGGGTCAGAGAGCTGAGATAAGCCTCTAACTCACCCATATTTTGAAGTCCCGTGGATTACCCTTTCTAAATTCAGATAGACTTGCTTGTTATTTTAGTTTGCTCATTCAACTCTGTGATTCATGTAAACTGGAAACATCCTTATCCAGAAAATCACCAAAAATATACACTAATATGTATAAAATGGATAATTAATAAGAACCTGCTGTATATTAAAAAAATTCAAAAAGTCAAAAAAAATTATAGCAGCTGCCACTGTATTTTTTTGCTACAAATGTTCATTTTGGTTTGTTCTATATGGATATGGAACTAGTCAGAAAATTTGAAGGACATCACAGCATCATAATAATCATGGCACCAGTGAGAGGTATCTCTGCTTTTGTGTTTGGAGAAGGGAAGATTTCTTACACTGATTGGAAAAGCAGATAAATTCAAATGCCAATCCCCTTGCCTACATGTGGAATTAGAGAAGGTATACATTATAATGATTTGAATATCCATTTAAATTTGGCTGTATTTGTCTTCCCAGATTTTTACTCACATCTGTTCTTTGTGTATTTGCCAGCCAGATAATGAGGAACTTGGCAAGCTTTAAAAGTATAATAATTTCGGGCTTCCCTGGTGGCACAGTGGTTAAGAATCTGCCTGCCAATTCAGGGGACATGGGTTTGAGCCCTGGTCCGGGAAAATCCCACATGCCCCGGAGCAGCTAAGCCTGTGCACCACGACTACTGAGCCTGTTCTCTAGACCCCCTGAGCCACAACTGCTGAGCCCTGTGCCACAACTACTGAAGCCTGTGTGCTCTAGAGCCTGTGCTCTGTAACAAGAGAAGCCCGTGCACCGCAACAAAGAGTAGCCCCTGCTCGCCGCAACTAGAGAAAGCCTGCGTGCAGCAACAAAGACCCAATACAGCCAAAAATAAAAATAAATTAATTTTTAAAAAAAAGTATAATAATTTCCCTATTTTGTACCCTGAGCTAGCCCCATGGAAGACGTTCTACAGATTTATGAGTAGAATGACCATACATTTTGGTTTGCCTGGACGGTCCTGGTAAATGCTTGTTGATTAATTAATGATTGTTAATTATTTTTAGCTCCCAGTTTCACTATCTGAAGTGTTCTATTTGGATGATAAATTATGCAGTCTCCCTATTTTTGAGTGGTAGAAGTGGGTAGGTGGAAAAAATGGAAAAAAAAATGGAAAAAGATTTACCACAGTTGGTAAATCTCCCCTTTTAATCACTTTAATCTTGGTTACTATCATAATTTAAAAAAATACACACATATTTATATACACACACATTTATTTCTTGAATCATCAACTTTAGACAGCATTTATTAATTCCCTACTATGTAAAATAAGGCATATAGAACATCCGGAACTTCCACCACTTCCATAGCCCTTTCTCCCTTCCTGCTTTGGTCAGTCATTGTATTACTTTTACATTGTCAAGATTTACATTTATTGGTTGCATGTATATTCTGTTGCATAAATGCAGTCAAGCTTTCTGCTTTGTCTGTAGGTAGATTCTAAAAGCTGAAATGCAATGAATAACATTTATAATGCCATAATTATGTAACTGTTCTTCCTGGTAGAATCAACTACTGTGAATGAAGCTTCAGAGAAGGAAATGTCATTTTATACCACAAACAGGAGTATGTTTCAAGTCAAATGAATTATTTTTCCCTACATTGTAATAATTGCTCAATTTTTTTTTCACATTTTAGTTTGCATTATATATGGAGTGATGTTTTATACAGGCTTTGTTTGGTTGTTTCCCCCTGGAGTTTCTAAATATCTTTCTTTTTTCTTGTTAACTGAAGAAACATGTCTTTAAGATCTTCCAGGTTCTTAATCATAAATAGAATCATCTTCTTTTTGAAGATCTTCATAGAGCCTTCGGACTTCTTGGTTTAATTTGGATCAATTGCTTTCTAAGTGGATTTCAAAGTTGTCATCCTAATTTTCTTTTCATTGGGTCTTGTAGTAGTTCCTTTATTTTCAGAAATCATTTATTATTCTTTCTTAAATTCTTTTGTTGTTTTGCTGAAGGTCATCATCAAATAATTACTGGAAATAATATATAGAATAATTTTCTTCATTGCTAGACTTCTGAAAATGTCTTTATTTTGCCTTCATACATGATTGATACTTACCAAGATTTAAAAGTCTAGTGTATCAGTCTTGGTCCAATCAGGAGACAGAAACCACACAGTAATTTGAACAGGGAAAGTAATATAGAGAATTGCTAACTCTGATAGAGGATTGGAGTAATGAGGAATTGTCTAGTAAGAAGTAAAGAGAACTCCGAGGAACATAAGAATAGCAGTTATAAGGAGCAGTTCTACCCATAGATTGAGACAGAGCACCCAGGAAGAGCAAGCCTCCCTTCCCCTGAGCCAGAGCTGAGATCCAGATCTTGTTGGAGAGAGCACAGCCATGGCTCACCAAGTAGCAGAGAGGTCACTGTAGTGACATGCCAGTTGGAAATCACCCTCTGGAACTTGCTGGAAATCTACTCTCTAGGTGCTGGGGAAAACTGTTCACGGGGCAGTATCTCATCGGGGTGTTGCATGACAAAACTGCTCGAAGGATGATTCCAGGAGAACTTCAGGCCACTGGGTGCTGCAGCCTTGGACTATACTATAGGAATACTATAGGAATAGGACTATACTATAGGAATACTATAGCCTTGGACTATACTATAGGAATAGTGCTGTGGGAGCCTGCTGAGTAAGCATACCCAAACCAGGACACAAAACCCTGTGGTGTCTCTCCAGAGCCCTCTAGTGGCAAACTTCAGTGACAGCAGCAAAGAGAAATATTTAAAGGGCCCAGATGTATTTTCATAGAACAAGCGAAAAAGGAGAATTTGGAGCCAAGAGGCAATAAATCAATAACTGGCACATCTGGGTTCAGGAGCATGTCATTAGAATGTTGTAGATTTTGCTTCAATGCCTTCTGATAGCTTGTGGTGCAGATGAGAAGTCTGATAGCATCCTCTCTATTATTCCTTCATGGGGTAACCTGTTTTTTTCCCTCTTTGAGAGGTTTTAGAATTTCTCTTTATCTTTTGAGTTGTGAAGTTTTATCAGAACGTGTCTAGATGTCAACTTTTTCCCCAGTTCACCTGTTTGAGACTCTGTAGATCCTTCTAATCTAAAGACCTAAGTCTTCAGCTCAGAAAATTCCTATATTGTTTATTCTATTATCGCTTCCTCACTCCAATTTCTGTTTTCTGTTTTTTGCACTCCTACTGAGCAGGTGTTGGACCTCATGGATTGGTCCTCCCTGTCTTTTCAACTTTCTTCTCAAATTCTCTCTTTGTCTTTTGGTTTGAAGTTGTGGGAACTTTCCTTGGCTTTATATTGTACCAATTCAGTCTTGGCCACATCTATGTTAATATTCCACCCCTCTGCTAAATAATTTTATTTTGACAATCATATTTTAAATTTTCATGTACTCTTCTTTTTTCCTGATGATTTCTTTTCATAGCAGTATTCTTACTTTATGAATGCAATATCCTCTTGAATCTTTCTGAGGATACCAATTAAAAATTTTCCTTTTAAGTTTTCTCCTATTCCTTGAATGTTTTGTTTCCTGAAGTTTCAATTACTTTGTTTGTTTATTTTGGTCCTTCCATTTCACATTGCTGATTTTCCTCAAAAAATCTAGCTTTTTTGAGGTTCCTTTCATTTATGAGTGAAGGACTAGCCTGATTAATAAAGGGGACTGATGTGAGCTTCCTCTGTAGTTGTATGGGAAAGTTTTCCCAACAGATCCTTTCCCTGAATAGGATGGCCAACTTTAGGATTTGTGTAAGTAGGTGAGGTATGCCAGAAATCAGTCCACTGCATCCCCCAGCAGCAAGGGATGCAAGTTGAGTCCTCTGAAATGAGGAGCTATTTGTGTCTGTTCCAGTCCTTAGTAGGAGATGAGACTCATCATAGCAACAGCTCTTTCCTGAAATCATTAAACAGACTCTTTCAATTTTAAACCTCTTTTGTATTCTCAATGTGCATGAGGGGTTCTTTGAGTTGATTAACTCATTATCAGCCACCTATTTCGAAAATTGCTGTATCTTGTTTAGTATCCTATTTTTGGAAAGCAAAGTCTAATTGAATCTTCTTGTCTGCCAAAATTTTAATTTTAATATTACTTTAGAAATATATTTTGAGTATTTATAAAAATATATATGTAGGGTAATATTCCTAAAAGTGTGTCAAAGGGTGTTCAGTCTTAACTTTGAGAATCACTGGCTTAGCTGAGAGGAGTGGTTATGGCTGACTCAAATATTAGCCATCTCAGGGCTTTTTAAACAATTGCAGTCGTAGCTTCCCTCCCACCTATACCTCCTTAAATTACTGCCCAGAGTCAGCTATATGGCAGGGGAAGGGGAGTCTCATGCCACCATCAGCTTCACTGTGTGACCCTAGGTGATAACCATAACAGCTCCCCTGGCTGAGGGCTTTCCGTTGGTCAGGCACTGTGCCATGCCCTCTATAAACATGTTCCTAGTCACTTGTCATAATGTCTCCATGAGGGTGGCACCATAAGCACCCCCAGGTATACTGAGGCTCAGAAAGGTCTCCTGTGATGGCTGCACAACTCTGTGAATATGCTAATACTCTTTAAATGAAGGAATCTTATGGCATATATGAATTATATCTGAATAAAGCTGTTATTATGATTATTATTGCCAATCTGAGGTAGAAACAATTAAAATTATGAATGAAGTTAAGCATGTTTTCGTATGCATACTGGTAATTTTTATTTTTCTTTTCATACTTAAAAATGGGGTTGTTGGTCTTTTACTTATTGAGTCATAAGAGCACAGGATTGGTCTATCATATGTGTTGCAAATATTTTTCCATGTTGCTATTTGACTTGACTTTATTCATGTTCTTTTTGCCCAACAGAAAATGCTAAGTTTTACTGAGGTAAATGTATCAAGTTTTCCTTTGTGGGTTTGGGGTTTTATGTCATGCTTATAAGGGTCTTTTTTTTTTTTTAACCTTGAAGTTGTTTTCTTAAAATTGAAGTATATTTGATTTAAAATATTGTGTTAGTTTCGGATGTACAGCATAGTGACTCAGTATTTTTGCAGATTATACTCCATTATAGATTATTACAAGATAATGGGTATAATTCCCTGTGCTATATAGTATATCCTTGTTGCTTATCTATTTTGTATATTGTAGTTTGTATCTGCTAATCCCATACTCCTAATTTGTCCCTTCCCCCTTCCCTCTCCCCTTTGGTAACCACAAGTTTGTTTTCTGTATCTGTGAGTTTATTTCTATTTTGCATATACATTCATTTGTATTATTTTTAGATTCCACATGTAAGAGATCATACAGTATTTGTCTTTGCCTGACTTATTTCACTACGTATAATATTCTCTAGGTCCATCCATGTTGCTGCAAGTAGCTGTATTTCATTCTTTTTTTTATGGCTAATATTCCATTATATATATACTACATCTTCTTAATTCAGTCGTCTGTTGATGGGCACTTGGGTTGACATGGAAATCAAAACCACAATGAGATATCACCTCACACCTGTCAGAATGGCTGTCATCAAAAAGTCTATCAATAACAGATGCTGGAGAGGGTGTGGAGAAAAGGGAACCCTCTTGCACTGTTGGTGGGAATGTAAATTGATGCAGCCACTATGGAGAACAGTATGGAGGTTCCGCAAAAAACTAAAAATACAACTACCATATGATCCAGCAATTTCACTCCTGGGTATAAAGGCCTTTTTAACCCTATCACCAGGCTCAGGATGATTTGGCGGGGGGGCGGGGGGAAAGCATCTATGCTTTCTTCTAGTACATTTATGGTTTCTTTTAAAAATGTTTAATGTTTTATCCATTTGGAATGGGAGTAATATGTAAAAATCTAACCCATTTTTCTTCCACATGGTTGGCCAACTATCTTAACATTGTCTAATAATTAATATATCTTAGCCTCATCCATTAGAAATGACACCTCTATCATGTATTAAACTTCTGTGTGTGATTGAATGCTTTTACCTTTTATTCTGTTTCGTTGATGTTTCTGTCAATTTATTCATCAGTACTAAACTCTTTTATTGCTGTAGCCTTATAATCAATTTAAAACATTCTTGTTCCTTTTGCTTTTATTTGGGAATTTTCACTGCTTGTCTCTTATGTTTATTTTTTTATAAGTGATTTTAGTTTAAATGATCAAGTTCCAATAACAAATTTGTTGGGTTTTTTGATAGCATGACATTTACACATTTCATTAGAGGCCTATCTCCACATGGTTAAAGATACCCCCTTATCCTGTTTTCTCCCACATCTTGATATGCTTTCCTGTCTCCTTCAGTCTTTGCCTGATGGTCCCCAGAGCTGGGTTATTGGTAGGGGGACTATTTAATTCATTGTCTAAACCGGGACAATTTTGAAATTAAGCAGGGTGCCATGGGTAATTATGCTGGGACAGCAGGTGTAAACCAGGACTGCTGTGGGGATACAAGGATGTATGGTCCCCGTAGTCATTGGCCCCTTTCCGATTTATAATTGTTTCCTTTATGATCATATCCGTTGCCATGATGTCAACTATGACCCACATGTTAATACTTCCCCAATTTACATCTAAGTTCCCTCTTGAGCTCCTGATCCATATTTCCAGGTCTAGGCCAGATATCTCATTCATGTGCCCCACAGTCATCTCAAACTCAGGTGGGTTCAGCGTCCCTTCAGAATCGCCTCCTTCCTGCTTGTCTCCTAGTGAGGACAGCATCCAGTCTTCTGAGCTGGATACCTGGCTAGGATCTGGAACCCATCCTTCCCCACACATTGCCCCTTGTTGGTCTCCAGATCCTTTCAATTCTACCACTGAAATAGCTTCTGAATCCAGTCCCATTTCTTGCCACTGTCTTGTCTTTTGTAGGGTCTCATTTTGTCTTTTCTGGATTATTACAACTGCTTCCTTTTTGGTCTTCCTGCCAAAGGCTTTCCTCACCTCAGTGCAGCCTCTAGTGTCCTATCAGAGTGAAAACACAAGCCTGAGCTTGTTATTCATCTGTTTGAAGCTTTGTGCCACTCCCCCTTTTCCAAGTCCCTTATGGTGGCTTGCAAGGTCATTACAACCCGGTTCTATCCTCCTGTTTAAGTTCTCACTTCGCCTGATACACACGCCCCCCAGTCACACTGAAAGTCATTCCATTTCCCAGACAACACTGTGCCCCTTCTGCAACTCTGACTTTGCACAAACTGAGCTCCCTAAAGGGCCTTTCTTGCTCTTTACCAAAACAGCCTCCTCAGAGACTGAAATAAAGCCTTGCCTCCTTTGTAAAGCCTGCCCTGGTTCTCCCAGGCAGTGAGCTCCCTTTCCAGTGCTCCTGTGGCTCCCCCCTCATGCCTTTCATCCACTCATCCCCTCTCTATTTACACCTCTCCCTCACTCTCCAAACTGGTTGTTTTTTAAAGACAGGAACTTATTTCCCCAGAGCCTGGTACTCAGCAGTTGCTCAGTAAATTTTTGTTGAACAATGATAACATGAGTGATGGTTTGTGATAATATGTGATTACCTGTGAAATCCATCTGGGATGCAGCCAAGGACAACCTCTGCCTTCTCCTTCTTATTCTTCTTTTTCCCCTTCCCCTCCTCTCACTTATTCCTCCTCTTCTTCTCCTCCTCCTCCTCCCCTCCCCTTCTTCTTCTGGTTATTATTATAAATTACAACAATAAATTCAAATTATTAATAGTAGGAGTTCTATAGGAGGGCCCACTTTATCTATTGATAGGTATTATTGTAGGCCCTTCAGAGGCATTTTCTCCTTTAATCTTCAAAGTAGGTAGCCTAACAAGATGGGTTTTAAGGAAGCTAAGCTCGAAGGAGGTTGAATAACTCTTCTTAAGGAGTTGCTAGTAGGTGGGATTAGAACCAACTCTATTTGACTCCAGAATTCATAGTCTTTTCTCCCTATGTTCATTTGGAGGCAGCTTTTCCCTCCTAATGTGTTTTTTGGGATTATGTGTCTTTCTCACCATCCCTGACCTCCCTTTTTCTCTCCCTTCCTTATCCCTTTACCCAGAGGCTGGTTCTGGGTGGTCCACCATGAGGGCCTACCCTCTCTGGTTCATGACTCCCAAGTTTTCCCCAGCACCCTGTTATTGAAGTCACCTGTTACTGCCATCCGAGGTGAGAATGAACTAATACGAGAAGGAAACCAACTCCTAGGTACCAATGGGAAAGGCCAGATTAGGCTCTCAGGACCCTTGCTTTCCTCCAAAAGAACACATGGGCATTTAACAGGGGCCTCTGGGGGACACTGCTGTGTGTGTTGTTCAACACAGATGGGGTGAGATGAATGGTGGGAATTGGGCCTGAGGGGGAAAATCTACAAAGGAGCCCCAGCTCAGAGAGATGTTTGGGGATTTGGGAGGCTCGGGCCAGGGTCAGAGGCTGCCTGCCTGGCCTATGGGCAGAGCAGATTCAATTTATAATCCTATTTCAATTTTATTCCAAAACAAATATATGCTAATTGTAGGAAACTTAGAAAATTCAGCAACCACAAGGAAAAGATATCAGTCATAAACCTGCCATGGTGGATGCACTTTAAAACGTTTCTATGCATGTGCCTCTCCCTCTATACACATGCTCACCCTTTCCTTTTTAGAAAAATAAGATGGTACTCTGTATATGTTTTAAGATATCGATATCATGTTATTGAACAGTCTTCCTCCACACCATTTTGCATACATCCATAGTAGTTGTGTGATCGCTTGTTGGACATTGTTTTGGTGTGGCCTCCGTGGTTAGATATGAGGGAGTGGGCACGATGGAGATGAGGAGGCCAAGGATGGCACCAAGGTCTACATGGCACCTGAGACCAGCACATCAGCCTCCAACTTCTGGCTCGGATGTCATAGGTCAGCACAAGAGGGAGCTTCAGCAGTGACTTCAAGGCCACCTCCTTTCACATTGGGGGACACTGAGCTGAGAGCTGGACACTCTTGCCCAAGGTCACAGAGGCTGAAACTGATATCCAGGATTCCTGATTGTTTGTCCAGAGTCTTTTCTGTTCTTCCACTAAATACTGTTTCACATTCTTTTTAAAAAATTTTTTTAATTCTCTATTTTATACATATTAGTGTATATATGTCAATCCCAATCTCCCAATTCATGTCTCACATTCTTAAAGGCATGTGACGACTTTGGGAAAATGTCACTTACCATGGTCACGTAGAGCTTGGAAAGTGAGAGCTTTGGGGGAAGAGAAAAGCTGAAGTTATTTAGACAAGAGAAAGACAAAGTGTGAGTGATGTGATGTGATCATCATTAAGAGTTTGAAATAGCAACATAAAGTGAGGATGACCTGCTAGGCATTCCACTTGATTTTAAGGAAGAATGGGATAGAAGGATATGTTTGTTTTTTGTTGGCAAGTGGGTTTTAAAGGGTTACAGCTGATATTCACAATATTAACCACGTGTCACATAGTTATCTTTAAAGTAAATCTTCAAGGTAAGTCATAGCATACTCATTTTTGGAAAAGGTAATAGAGACCTGGAGACATTCAGTTACTTCCCTAAGGTCACAGAGCTGTGTGTGGCCACCGCTTGGGGTGACTGTGTGATCTGTCTCACAGGACCATTGAAGGTGTCAGAAGCATCCACCTGGAGAAGGAGAGGAGGAAGCATCTATCTGTTGGCTTATTTCCCCAGTAGTCAGGTGTTGCTCCATGGGTGTTAATTCTCCTGCACTTCTGGGTGGTTCTTGTCTGAGCCTGTGCTTCCTGGTCAGGCAAAACCCAGGATGGGACGTGAGAAGCTTGTGTAGAGGTGCTGCTGTCAGGTTGTACCTGCATGATCTGTTCAAAATCTATGCAGAACTGGTTGTTCTAGCTGTGGATGGATAAGAGGTGAGGCGGAGAAGATTTGAAGTTGTGTACAAAAAGTATTCTGTGCATTTGGACTACAACTCAGACCTGGCTGGTTCCAGATAAACATCCTGTGTAGCTGAGACTTCTTTTATTTCTAAAGACCTTTCTGAACTATGGTGCTTCAGAGCTTTTTCTCTTAACATTATGGCCCCAGGGGCAGGTTGCCATGACTCTTCTTACTTGGGTTAGGTGCTGTCTCTAGACAATCACTGTGGCCAGGGAGGCATGGCTCATAAAATGACAGCAGCTTTCATTTAATCATACTTAGAGTTTAGTGAAAGGCACATTCCTCAGAAGACAAAACAGTAGATACCCATTAAGACAGCAACTAATAATAATGCCCATATCCAAACTTCTTTCATCCAGAGCTCAAAGTGCTTTAAGTTTTATTTAAAGCTCAGTCTTCAGAGGAACTCGATGAGGAAGTTAGGTAGAAAATGTTTCATAAAATGAAAATAGTGCCCCTTTGGAAGAAAGCCTCTAAAACATTTGCAGGATCTTTCTTGTTTCTCTTCTCCACCAAGTGCTCAGAAAGAATACCTTGAGTATTGCATCTAGGGGGCTGGCAGAGTTGGTTCCTTTTGAACCAAACTGGAAAGGAATTTCGGAGACGAAGACTTAAGAATACTTTTGTTGTTGGTTTTTTTTTTGCGTTACGCGGGCTTCGGGCCCACCGCTCCGCGGCATGTGGGATCCTCCCGGGCCAGGGCACGAACCCATGTCCCCTGCATTGGCAGGCGGACTCTCAACCACTGCGCCACCAAGGGAAGCCCTTAAGAATACTTTTAATGGCTGTTTCCCACCGTAGCCTTCCAAGGTAGGTTCAGTTCAGTGTTGTCTACTGGATACAAAGTTGAATGACACACAAAGGGATTATTCTGCTAAATGGATTGGGACAGTCTAGCCAAAGGATTTCAGAGTCCCCCTGCGGTGGGTTAAGGGCACGCCTGAGCTTCCTCTCCCTGGACCCTTTGTTCGTCCCCAGAGCTTCTTTGGGCGGGGCACAGGCAGACTCAAAATCCTCTTGCCTGTTTTAGTTGGACCTTTAATCTCATCCTTTGTTCCTTGTTGCTTTTGCTGAAGAAACCAAGAGCAGCAGGTGGCTTCATGCAGTGTTGTTGCCTTTGTTATTATGAAACGCTATGATCAAAACAAATCTGCAAACCTAGTTTCAAATAGGCCTACCTTTCCTAACCCCATCCCAAATTCCTTATATGTGTGTGTGTGTGTGTGTGTGTGTGTGTGTGTGTGTGTGTGCGCATAAAACCAGCTCAGGAGGGACAGCTGTGCTCAGATTTGTGTTTTGGATGGATTTACATCATTTGCTCAAGTAAAAGTACATTTGCTTTCAAGTGCATTTTATTATTTTTTTCTCTCTTTTTTTTTTTTTTTTGGTGCTGGAGCTCATAGGCTTCTGACTAAGTTCTTGATGTTTCATCCATTTGAACTGTGTGTTACGAGCTAGGTTTTCCTCTCCCCTCATCTCAGCATTTGCCTCTTGACTCCATGTTTTACATCTCTGTCCTTTCTCCAGAACATTTCTTACAAAGCAGAAAGAAAAAGAGATGTTCTTGAGTTGACTTTCGGTGCTGGGTGTAAAGGTAGGGGAAAGAAGGTTCCACTTCAGAATAAAGAAATATTAAGGAGCGAGTGGGTGATGAGAAATCCTGAAACACTGGGTAATTTTTGGCATTTTTCCCTGGAAGAAGGTGAGAATCAGTATGTTGGCATCAGCTCCAACTCCAAGTTCAGTGATCTCATTTTGGTAGCTTGAACTCAGCCATAGTGAAGGTATTTACACCATGGAAATTGACACACACAAGCCTCTCTGGAGTCCTGGTTGTTAAACTTTTACCAGAGAATCATAGGTGCCCTCACAGAGTGCTTGCTTTATTACAGTTGGGAGGCCTGGATTATAATGTCTTCATAATAGATTTTATGCAAAAGGCTCATTTACTCTATTTCCCTTCCCCATGTCACATTACACTGGGTGAGATGCCAAAGGCTCTGTACCAGATGTCAGGAGAACTGGGTTCTTATCCAAGCTGTTCTGTCTGCCTGGAAGTCTCCCCCCAGACAGCAGCATGGCTCACATGCCCTCTGCCTCTTCCAGTCTTTGCTCAAAATTCACCATCTCAATGAGGCCTTTCCTGACTCCTCATTTACCCCTGCCACCGCACTTCCTGTCCCTCTTACTCTGTGCTTTGTTTTCATTTTCCGTGTTCCTCACCCTCTTCTAACATACTATACACTTTATTTCTCATGTTTAATATGTGTCTCCCCTTCTGGGATGTAAGCTCCTTCGCCTCAGAGATCTTTGTCTGTTTTGTTCATTGATATATCCAAAGCAACTAGAATGGTGTCTGGACCGTAATAGGTGCTGAATAAATGTTTGTTGAATGAACTGAATGAATGCATCATCCTGTTTCTAAACAAATTGTTGGAAGGTATAGAATGGCAACAAAGCCCTGGTCTATGGGTCTCTGCCCTTTTCTGAAGGAGGCGTCCCTAGGAATTCCACGGAGGATGCAGCTGGAGGCCTCAGATCTGGAAGGGGTTGCCTGAAATGAAAGAGGACAGGAGAGACAGATTATTGGCTCTGCCCTGTGGCCATCACCAAGAGGACGTTGTGAGCCAGACTAAGTCCCTCGTCACCTGTCTGCCTTGATCACCTATCTGTAGGCCAAGAAGGCAGCAAGGATCACCAACATTCCCGACTCCGGCTCGGATCAGCTGGCCTGTGTGCTGCACATCCACCAGCCCTGCGAGTTCTCTGAGAGTCACCTGTCCCCTCCGGCCCTGACCTCCTCCCCAACTCCACCTCAGGACTGTCGTTGCCTCTGTGTGAGCCACTGCATGGTTACCACCTTCGTGTATTTACCGGAGGCTGTGCAGCAAAGACATTAACACAGGACAGCCTCACCAAGTGGAGGAAGTGGAGGAACACAGGACAACCTCACCAACTGGAGGAAGAAGCTGCCAGAGGAAGCAGACTCCACGGCCAGCCACCAGCCTCGCACCCTCCTGCCTACCTGGCTCAGTAGGACAGATCTCCTCTGGGCAGTGCTGCTGCTACAGTACTTCTACACGATGCTTCTGCCCAAGGACAGACCACCAACACATGGGTTTCTCTCTCCTCTTTTTGGAGAAAAGAAACAGGGCAAGAGGGAGGAGATATGGGAACATATGTATATGTATAGCTGATTCACTTTGTTGTAAAGCAGAAACTAACACACCATTGTAAAGCAATTATACTCCAATAAAGATGTTTAAAAAAAAAAAAAGAAACAGGGCATTGGGATTCTTTTGTTTGTTTTGTTTGTTTGTTTGAGCGGAAAGTATAGAATGGCAACTCCAGTCTTCTAATCTGCAAAATAATGATAGAGTGTTGGTTTTATTTCTTGGGATTTTCACTAGGCTCAAAGGAGGTAATACCCAGGAAAGTTGTACTTTAGAAGTATAAAGCACTTTGCCAAAGAAAAAGGCATTTGTATTGAGTGTAGTAAGTTCCTTATTTAAAAAACAGCCACATTTTCTGAACTCGAATTCATTTTTCCTTCCAGGAATTACCTGCAGAAGGAAGGAAGGGAGGGAGGAGGGAATGAAGGAAGGAAACAATGATGGGGAAAGAAAAGGAAAAAGATAATAACAAGAAACAGAACGGGCTGCCCCAAATTGAGTCTGCCCTTGTTAGTGTATCACATTAATGCGTTTCTGTTATTAAAATGAGGGCTAAAAATGCCCCCCAGGCTTAGCTAATGGCATGGTTATGTCATAAAAAAGCCACTGTTCTCTAGGAATAAAATGCTACTCTTTTATTTTTATTTTTTTAATTTAGTTTTGGCTGAGTTGGGTCTTTGTTGTTGTGCGTGGGCTTTCTCTAGTTGCCGCGAGCAGGGGCTACTCTTCATTGCGGTGTGTGGGCTTCTCATTGAGGTGGCTTCTCTTGCTGCAGAGCACGGGCTCTAGGGTGCAGGCTCAGTAGTTGTGGCACAGGGCTCAGTAATTGTGGCTTGTGGGCTCTAGAGCACAGGCTCAGTAGTTGTGGCACACGGGCCTAGTTGCTCCGCGGCATGTGGGATCTTCCCGGACCAGGGCTCGAACCCATGTCCCCTGCATTGGCAGGCGGATTCTTAACCACTGCACCACCAGGGAAGCCCCAGTGCTACTCTTTTAAAGACAAAGGATTCTTATAGCACTAGAAAAAATCAGCTACTAACATCTGGAGAATGAGATACTTTACATGGGAGGAAACAATTGACTTCCAAAGAGATGCTCGTGTGACTGAAGATAAAACCTAGTGATTGTAGAGTTTTATGTGTTCATGAAATACCTGTAGCACAAAATGCCCAGTTGTAGTGTGGTTTTATACAGAAAACTATTAAGTTGCTAAGAAGAATCAACATCCATCCGTCCACCCACCCATCCGTCCACCCACCCACCCATCTACCCATCCATAATGGTTAAGAGCAGGGACTCTGACTCAGACTTCCAGGTGTGAATTTCACCTCCACTACTTAATAGCTGCATGATCCTGAGCATGTCCCTTAATCTCTTCATGAAATTTCCTTGTCTATAAAATTGGAATAATATTAGTACCTACATCATAGCAGTGGTCTGAGGATTAAATGAGTTAATATATAAAAATAGGTAGCTTGGCAGATAATATACATTATATGTGGTAGCTATTATTCATTTAACCAATATTTATAGAACCCTACTACGTTCTGGGCACACTTTTCCCTTCCATTAAATATTCATCTATAAGAACAATTTTCATGGTTGCAGAGTATTTATGAAATATATATGGATATACAGTAGTCTCCTTTTATCCATGGGGAATATGTTCTAAGACCCCCAGTGGATGCCTGAAACCATGGACAGTACCAAACCCTATATATATTGTACTATGTTTTTTCCTGTTCATACATACCTGTGATAAAGTTTAATTGATAAATTAGGTAAAGTAAGAGATTAACAATAGTAATAAGATAGAACAATATATTGTAACAATATACTGTAGTAAAAGTTATATGAGGGGCTTCCCTGGTGGCGCAGTGGTTAAGAATCCACCTGCCAATGCAGGGGACATGGATTCGTGCCCCAGTCCAGGAAGATCCCACATGCTGCGGAGCGGCTAGGCCCGTGAGCCACAACTACTGAGCCTGTGCGTCTGGAGCCTGTGCTCCGCGACGAGAGAGGCCGTGACAGTGAGAGATGAAGAGTGGCCCCCACTCGCCGCAACTGGAGAAAGCCCTTGCACAGAAAACGAAGACCCAACACAGCCAAAAA
The DNA here is from genome assembly GCF_002837175.3 of Physeter macrocephalus. NCBI lineage: Eukaryota > Metazoa > Chordata > Mammalia > Artiodactyla > Physeteridae > Physeter > Physeter macrocephalus. The sequence continues at coordinate 137,631,304 of NC_041224.1, forward strand.
TAAATAAATAAAATAAATAAATTAAAAAAAAAATTATGTGTGATCTCTCTCTTTCTCAAAATATTTTATTGTACAAATTTAATGCCTTTTCCAAATTTAATGCCATTTCTGGGTAACCAGGATTCTTACCAATCCCTGACAGATAAGTGTGAGTTAGTTTATCAGATAAATGTGGAAAATGCTTTAGACAAATTCCAAGATTCCTATGTCAGATACCTCTTAAGCATCGCTTTAGATCCTCTTAGCCTCACCTGTGTCTTATTTTGTCCGCTGCTGTGGGGACCAACTCGGAGAGCTCAGACCAGGTTCATGCAGGTGCAGCAAGCCATGCCTCACCTCAGGCCCACCTTCTGCATCTCTCAACACCCACCCCAGAGCTTTGTTACTGATGCCTCAGCTTGGGGTTCCTCAGATATCTGCGAGGTTCATAGGTTGTGCCATCCAGAACAGTTCATGCCTCCCCCTCCCCGCTTCAGGTGGCAAACTCCATAATACAACCTTCACCCCTCCCCCATCCATCTCCCTGGGATCGGACTTCCCAATGAAGTGCTCTGTTTTAAGCTTTTGTCTCAGGCTCTTCTTTGTGGGGAACCTGGGTTGGGAAATACTTTTCAGTACAAAATTTAAATTTTCTGACTGCTTTCCTCCATGATTGCTTAGAGAAAAAAAAGGCAGAAGTCAGGAATTCTTAAGTTGTGATAGGTGGATAAGACTTCAAAGAGGTCTGAAAACTCTAAAATTGAATGCAAAATTGTGTGGGTGCATTTTTTTTCTGAGAGAGTTCATTGCATTCATCAGATTATCAAAGTAAACAATAACATAGACAGAAGAGGGAGAAGGAAGGAAAGGAGAAGTTTGTGTTCTAAGGCAGTGTTTGAGAGAGTAGATAGAGATGGGACACCATGGTGTAGACTTCTGGGTAGCTGGGGGTGATGGCACGAGGGAGAAGAAAAGGGTGAAAAAAAAGGAAATAGGAGTAGGTGGTGTTAAAAAATAAAAATTCAACTGAGTAAATTTTAGAGATCTAAATGGCTTTATGAATGATTCATGAATGGGCAGCATCCCATCTGGCAAGTAGTGAGTAGCTCCAAGGAGTTGTACAAGATGGAAGCCTTTTATAGGCAGAAGAGGCAAAAGAGTGAACTGTTTTAGGCTTAGGTAACCTACCTATGGGGGTTGGAAGGGAGCTCTGTGGCAGATTAGCTCATTGATGCTGACCAGAAAATTCCAGACTGACCGGGTCAGACTACATTCCTGCGGGTGGTTGTAACTGCAATTAGGTTAGATATTAAGTCTTGGTTTATTGATGTGGGGCTTAGCACAAGTGACTCTATTTTGGGCCTGTCCTTTCTTTTCTTAACAATGGAAAACACATTTCTCTGATTTTACAGCTGGACCTAGGTTGGAAGCTGCCTCTGGCATTCAGTCCAGGTATTCACCCACTATTCAGATAGCCCCTCCTGAACATCTGCATCAGAACCCTCCCATCTCTGCACTTGGAGCCTCAGTGTCCTGAGGTGTCAGAAAAGGGGGTTGGCATTAGAAATTTCTGAAGAACTTCCAGCAAGAAAATACTTGGCATCCTCTGATTCATGTCCCCTAGGTTTGATTTCTAGTGACTTTTACCTTAGGAAAACCTAGCCTTTTCTGGTTCTGCCAAAAGTAGAGGAACCCCAGCCCAGTCCTCAGCTAGGGGCTCTATCCAGCCCTCATCAACAGAAGTGTCACACTAGAATAAAAATTATGTTAATTGAATTTCAAGAGTTTGTGCCTTTGGAGCAGGTGGCCAGAGAGTCAATCTAATTTACATACTGATAAGAGTTGAAAAATGATACCTTCTAATGAACAAAATGCCTGCAACTGATCTGACTTGATATTAGCATAAAAGGGTTCATTACATTAGCATACAGTTAGAAGGCTGGGTAAATTCCATTGAAACAGAGGTCTTTCTCCATTTTTGGTTTGCTATACAGCTTATAGGTATTATGACAGGCTTGAAAGCAAAAACCATAATCTGGTTAAAGACCCATGTTTGACCCTGTCCTATTGGTTGGTTTATGTTCTTTTGATTGGTGAGAGCCCTGAAGAGTGAGAAGGGAAATCTCCAATGTCTGTGAAGTGACAGCTCACAATGGCCTTGGCTAGAACATCTCGGTTTGGAGAAGAGTAAGTTTTCCCCATTTCTCCCCCTTGAAACGTGGGGACTCAACAGCTCTAGGCCGGACAGATTTCTATAAACTTTACAGGACTAGGTAGAAACTAAAATTTCTTTTCATAATGCCACCCAGCTGCTTTGATTGACTTCTGCCACCACCAGAATGTTCATAGCAGCACTCTTCACACTAGCCCAAAGTGGAAACCCCCAAACGTCCATCAGTGAATGAATGGGTAAACAAATTAGGGTATATACGTACAATGGAATATTACTCAGTCATGAACAGGAATGAAGTACTGATGCTTGCCGCAACATGGATGAATCTTGAAAACATTAAGCTAAGTGAAAGAAGCCAGACACAAAAGGACAAATATTTCATGATTCCATTTACACAAAATACCTAGAATAGGTAAAGCCATAGAGACAGAAATCAGATTCGTGGTTGCTAGGAGTTGGAGAGAGCACGGGAATGGGGAGTGATTGCTTAATGGGTATGGAGTTTCCAGTTGGGATGATGACAAGCTTTTGGAACTTGATGTAGGTGGTACATGCACAGGACTGTGTGTGTACACTAAATGCCAGTGGATTGTAAACTTTAAGTGGTTAATTTTATGTTATGTGAATTTCACCTCAATAAAGAAGAAAACCACATTGCTCTGAATGCAATGCGGAGGCTGCTAGAAAGACAGGTTTTAAGGCTATTGCAATAGTCCAGGTGAGAAATTGTGATAGCTTGGATGAAGGAGGCGGCTATGAAGGTGGAAAGGCATGCATGGATCCAAGGGGTATTTAGAGATAACTGTAAAAGATGAATGACCAACCCTCACTTCACAGGATCCCTAGTGTGGTGTCAAAATAAAAGGGAAATGGCAGGAATTCTTCCCTGGGATGTTCCACTTGAATTTTTTGTTTTACGTACCTAGAATTCCTTGATTATGTATCAATGGGTGCATGTAGAATAGAACATCTTCTATTGGCAGCCATTATGCTGCTGTGCCATTGTGGAGAATTTTCGGCTTTGTGCGGGAAAGGATATTTAGGAGCTTCTGTACTGGTCACTTTACTCTCATCTTATTGTGACTGAGAAGCCTCTCTGGAAGTTAGGAGCAGAGATACCAGAGAACCACCTAGCCCTGGATATCACACACACACATCACACACCACATAGGAGGCTAAGAGCATATGCTTTGATGTGCAGTTGGCACAGATGAGTCAACAAGCTTGTTGAAACCAGACAGAAAAATCTATGACATGTTTTCCTGAGCACTCAAGAAAGTGCAGATAAAAGAGGAATCGTTAAACTGGCCTATGTAATTAGACCAGGTGAATTCCCTGCTTCCCTCTTCCCCATATTGAGCCTCTCCAAGATTAGCTTTGGGAGTATTTATGTATCTACTTTCCACAATAGGAGACCCTTGTCTTGAGTATTTCTGTTTTTATTGTAAGAAGAGTCAGGTTAGTGAGGCATTGACTGGCAGTGGGACAGTCTAGTAGGGCCCAGTAGTCTGAATGTATCGCGTCTGAAATTGTTGTTCAAAACTCCTCTCCCCCACATCGTATCATCTTTCTCTATGATAAAGATTATTATTAAAAAAAATTTTCCAAAGCAGAGAAGGCCCCAGTGAGTGTTTTTATCACGAGTTAATCTCCTTCCTGGAGACTTAAGCCCCTCTGGGTAGACCTTGCTGCTAATACCATCCTGAGTGTACAATTACCTTATAATAAACATAGTCTCCATCATTATTGCTTAATAGCTTAATTATATTACCTAGGATGAAGGCTGTCCCAGGCCTAGTCAAAGACAGTTCAGACAGTAAGCTCTAGTTTGAGGTTTCCTGGTGGAAGAGCTGGTTGCCTGGAGCAGGATGACAGTTCCGGGATGGCATGATGAATGTTCATGTATTTCAAGCCCCCAGGGCCTGCTCTGCCTGTAAAGCACTTAGCTCTTGGCCTGAGGGTTGGTGCTTCTAAGGGCACTGGCCCCTGCCTCAGGTGGACTGAAGTCTGAGCAAGTGGGAGGACTGAGTTCAGACCTAACATATTTAAAAAGTGGTGTGGAGGGACCTTCAAGATGGCGGAGGAGTAAGACGTGGAGATCACCTTCCTCCCCACAAATATATCAAAAACACATCTACATGTGGAACAGCTCCTATAGAACACCTACTGAATGCTGACAGAAGACCTCAGACCTCCCAAAAGGCAAGAAACAACCCACGTACCTGGGTAGAGCAAAAGAAAAAAGAAAAAACAGAGGCAAAAGAATAGGGACGGGACCCGCACCTCTGGGAGGGAACTGTGAAGGAGGAAAGGTTTCCACACACTAGAAAGGCCCTTCACTGGTGGGGACTGCGGGTGGCGGAGGGGGGAAGCTTCGGAGCCACGGAGGAGAGTGCAGCAACAGGGGTGCGGAGGGCAAAGTGGAGAGATTCCAGCACGGAGGATTGGTGCTGACAAGCACTCACCAGCCTGAGAGGCTTGTCTGCTCACCCGCGGGGGCGGGCGGGGGCTGGGAGCTGAGGCTCAGGCTTCGGAGTTCAGGTCCCAGGGAGAGGACTGGGGTTGGCTGCGTGAACACAGCCTGAAGGGGGCTACTGTGCCACAGCTAGCCGAGGGGTAGACTGGGAAAAGTCTGGACCTGCCTAAGAGGCCAGAGACCATTGTTTCGGGGTGCGTGAGGAGAGGGGATTCAGAGCACCACCTAAACAAACTCCAGAGATAGGCGCGAGTAGTGGCTATCAGTGCGGACAACAGAGATGGGCATGAAATGCTAAGGCTGCTGCTGCAGCCACCAAGAAGCCTGTGTGCAACACAGGTCACTATGCACACCTCCCCTCCCGGGAGCCTGTGCAGCCTGCCACTGCCAGGGTCCCGTGACCCAGGGACAACTTCCCTAGAAGAACACATGGTGCGCCTCAGGCTGGTGCAACCTTATGTTGGCATCTGCTGCCGCAGGCTCGCCCCACATACTGTACCCCACCCTCCCCCTGGCCTGAGTAAGCCAGAGCCCCCTAATCAGCTGCTCCTTTAACCCCGTCCTGTCTGGGTGAAGAACAGACGCCCTCAGGCGACCTACACGCAGAGGCGGGGCCAAATTCAAAGCTGAACCCCGGGAGCTGTGTGAACAAAGAAGAGAAAGGGAAATCTCACCCAGCAGCCTCAGGAGCAGCGAATTAAATCTCCACAATCAACTTGATGTACCCTGTATCTCTGGAATACCTGAATAGACAACGAATCATC